>NW_027127792.1:20000-37500 GCF_037325665.1 Littorina saxatilis | reverse complement strand
CTGTTGGTGAGGAAATCCTCGACCCAGGCGTTGACTTTCCCACCTATGCCGTACTGACGGAGCTTATGCACGAGTAGACTGTGGCTGACCTTGTCAAACGCGCGGGAGAAATCCAGCACTAGAAGGTCCACCTGGTGCCCTTGCTCAAGCGCGAACGAGGCCTCGTCGACAAGCCCTAGCAGCTGGGTCTCGCATGATCTTCCCCGTCGGAAGCCGTGTTGTTCAGGACAGAGTATTTGGTGTTGTTCGCAGTAGGTGAGGATGGCGCTCACGATGATGTGCTCTAGGAGCTTGTAGGGGATAGATGTGAGGGAGATTGGTCGATAGTTCTCCGGCCTGTTACGCTCCCCTTTCTTGAACACTGGCGTTACATGGGCTAGCTTCCAGTCTGCTGGCACCACTCCCGATTTGAGAGAGGCCTGGAACAATAGTGTTAGCGCCGGTGCAAGCTCCGTCGCTACCTCTTTCAGGACGCGGGGGCTGAGTCCTTTTACATCCGAAGAAAAAAGTGACCTATCAAACGCACCCAGGATCGGTGTTGTTGACATCCTGAACTATCTCAGTATCTGATTGAGAAAAAGAACGATTTCGACCAGAAGAAGGCGAAAGCTTACAAATCCTTTGAAGATATAACGCCTTTTTTATGGCCATGACTTTGTGCTCAACTTGAGATACATGTGCAGAAGTGGAAAAGTTTTTCGTCTACACCGCGGAGGTAAAACCGACACAGAGGCAGACAACCTACCTGCACACTTCCTCATATAAACTGTGCATAATCGTCAGCGAAGATGGGGACATTCTGCTGGGATTTTGCCAGTGTCCGGGGGGGGGGGGGGGGGGGGGGCAAGTATTCTTACATTTCACAACATAGGCATGTTAATATTGTTATTGTTAGTATTGTTACTCCTCACTGAAACCAAGTTAAGCAGACTGTTCACCCTCAATAATGCTTTTACTTTATTAGTACAGACAGTATGTTTGCATGCATACATGCAAATATTAGTTAGCTTCCATGAAATATTGAATATATCCCCATTTCACAGCACTAGGATGGGATGTATGGCACTTTGAATTACTAACAGTAGCACTGCCTCTTCCATACCCATATCCTTTTTGAAAAGAGTATACCTATGGACCAGTGGCAGTGAATGGTTAATGATCATATGGGTTGCTCTGATTTCATTCATGATCAGGTACATTTGTTTTTTTAACCACACAAACACTTAGACAACAATTATTAGAGTATGAGTTTTTCCGCGTTATGATTTTCATTTAAATCCAAGTCACAGCTTCTGTTTTATGATGAATGATGTAGTTTGAAACACTTGGACAACAATTATCAGAGTATGAGTTTTTCCGCGTTTTGATTTTCATTTAAATCCAAGTCATAGCTTCTGTTTTATGATGAGTGATGTAGTTTGAAACACTTGGACAACTATTATCAGAGTATGAGTTTTTCCACTTTTTGATTTTCATTTAAATCCACTCTGGAGTCACAGTTTCTGTTTTATGATGAGTGATGTAGTTTGAAGTGTTGGTATTAATTTTTCACTGACAATCATTCTGTGCTGGTATTCCCATTTTCACCTGCAGGGTTATGAAATATATGGGGAGAAACTTGGTCAGTAAAATCATCTTCACGCGTGAACTGAAAATTGTCTCTGTTTAAAATTACAATGTATTTCGTGAACACACCTGGAGAATGCCCTTGCGTGATTTAAAACTGCCTGCTGTGAATACTGTTGTGATACTATGAATTTTCTTTTGAGAAAAACAAAAGAATGAAAAGCTTGTAACTAGCTTGTGAATGAGCCTCTTACTTCTATGTGGGGCTAGCTGCTTTGAACTATTTTTAATGCCTGAAAAGGATAGTGATGGAAATTACTAGTTTAATGTCAGGTGTGAACTATTTTGTTTATTAATCTGCAATTTTGTTACAACCTACTTTGTTTATTTGGTGACAAGCTAGTGGAAGGCACTTTTTAGTGGTTGAATAGTACTGTGATGCACATTATTTATCATTTCAGTCTAGTTGTACTCATGATTACAACCAATAGTTACTGTGATCTTGTACAGTTATGTGATGTCTCTCAGTCTTTTTCCTTGAGGTAAACCATTTTTCCTTTGAACGACACATACTTCATTTTGACCATTTGTTTTCATTTTTGTGTTCTTGTTGTATGCAACTGCAAGCACCGAGCTGTCATGCTTTTTGTCTGATTTCAGACCATATTCTTTGGGCCATTTGTATGCTGAAGTAGTTTTGTTTTTCTGCCACTTCTGTCAGATTGTGTTTTTGCAGTGAGATTCATGTTCAAAATTTTAGACAAGATTAAAAGAATGATCCTGTTTCTTAAATGCCTTCGTGTTCATTGGTTTGTAGACTATGTGTCACTTGCTGTCTAGTTTTTCAGTGAAATTGTTTTGCTAACTAGCTGCAGTATCACACTTTGGTTTATGGGGATATGAAAAAGCTACATTAAAACCATTTCTTCCTCTCTCAGCACATAAAGTCAAAGCATGGTACAATCTTTTTTGTTCCATTTATACTTATGAAGAAAAGCAGCATGTCATTTTCAAGTGCCCCCCACGAAGTGTTTTGTGCAAATGTAGGTGTCTTTGTTGACTTTTTCGATGTTGAACCTGTCGATCGTTCTTCCACATAGTTTAATCCATTTTCGGCACTTTTCTAAATTTCTAGAGGGTTTGGAAAACGGTACCCATCCAACACCGGCCATGTGTGATCTCTCACGGTCTCTTAAATCACTTCCACACACGCCATAACAGCAATGTTTGTGCACCATCGTACAGCTCCACCATTCAAACAACGCGCAAAAGTGGCTGACTTTGCCCGAGGCACAGCGGGCCAAGGTCAAGGTCGCCTAGAATAGCCTTGGTGTAAAAGGCCCTATTGTTTTTCACTAGAAAAACTGGGCATCCAAGAGGTACTTTTCCATCGGATCGTCCACATGCCCTTTGCGATCTACTGGCCTGTTCCTTTAAGAATGAAGCAGCATGCGCAGAAGCAAAGTCAAGAGACCATCTGAACCACCAACACTTCAGTACAGTGTTAAAATGGGGTCCGTGAAGTGTCATTTGAAATCAATCCACTGAACACCAAGCAATGTATCGGAAAAACAGGACAAGGCGTTGTTAGTAGAATCCCACTATAATCACAGACAAATAAATTGGTAGACAAGCAGGCATCCATCAAGCAAAACTTACAGATACATTCAGACAGACAGACGATGTGATTTCTTCCATTAACACCAACACATAATCGAAAGTATCTTGCGTCCTCAGTCACCCGACTAGCAACAGTGCCAGTGGTAAGTCCAGAGAACTATAGATTTTTCGATTACACTACTGACCACTATTCCTCCTACACTTTCCCCTTCCCCGCTCCCGCAGACACAGTCTCTATCCAGAGGTCTTTACTGCGACTAAGGCAGTAAGCTTTAATTTCCTACTGAGCGGAAGCAGAGATTGCGCGCGCATTGATCAGGAGTGGCGCACTCTGACATCAATTCTAACACACACGTTTACCCAGGATTGCCTCTCTTGGCCGTAAAGGTAATTAATGCTACCTCCCTCCCTCCCTCCCTCCCTCCCTCCCTCCCTCCCTCCCTCCCTCCCTCCCTCCTCCTTCCTTCTTCGTCGATCTCTCACCCCCTTCCTTTTTCTCTCAGTTCCCATATGGAGAATGAATCAAAGAAGAAACATTCTTCTGCTATGCTCGAACATCGGCTTGAATTTATTGTTTCTAAGTAAAATATCTTAAACTTACAAAAAGGGTCAATAAAAAACTAACATACTTATTTTCAAAAGTATGATGTACATGTGTCATTTTTGGTTAGAATGTTGAATATTAAAACACACACACACACACACACACACACATACACACACACACACACACACACACACACACACACACACACACACACACACACACACACACACACACACACACACACCGACGGCTAGGCAGCAGGCGTGCTAGGTCACAACTACCCGTATGATGTTCAGTATTTACTACATCACTAACCGTGACCCTTAATAATTTTACCTCGGGTGTACTGACACAGATAAAAACACCATTCGCTTATGCAATGTTTGTTAGCCACACTCCAGATAAACACACATTTTACACATCGTAATAAACACCACGTAACTATAAGGCGAATGGCCATTTCAAGCAGTGAGGTGGTGGCACACGTTTCAATCAGGGCGGTGTACGTGACAGAGGCCCATCTCATTGCCTGATGTTGACTCGTTGTCTGACATGACCTGGAAAAAACCCAGCCCGACCAGACAAACCCAGCCAGGAAACCCCAGACAAACACAGACAAACTCGGATAAGCCACACACAGACAGGCTGACAGAGAAGCTGTGAAGAATAAATTCACTCAGGTCACCGGCTGATTTTAAGGTTACATCTACCGAGCTACATTTTAAAGATTACATCAACCGACGTACATTTTAAGGTTACATATATACCGACCTACATTTTAAGGTTAAATCTACCGAGCTACATTGATCACGCCTGGCTTTCTGGAAACCCTAGACAACAGAGACACACTCAGAAAACCCACATTGAGACGGGCGAACCGTGACACAGTGAAAACAATTACCGGACGTTCCCAGATCACTGGGTTGCAGTAACAGTACATCTACGGACCATTATTGGTGAGATCAAGGCTGTATGTATACGCCACCGTGGGCTTAGAGTAAAGATATATTTACGATGCATTACTGGGTTTCTGAAAACCTGAGAAAAACGCAAGAAAAATAAGAAAAGATTGAAAAAAAAGCTACACGAATAAAGCATCACTGCTTATAACTTGTCTTTACACATGTGAATATTACCAGAAGGCATATTAACAAGGCAACATTCCAAAAGCAACATGTCAAGAAATACTAACATATCTGACACGAGAGATATCTTTTCTCTCTCTGTTAATTTCAATCGCAATCATTGATATTACGTTCTTCCCGTCTCGCTTTTAACTTCAATCTTCTTCAAATACACAACTTTTGTCCAGATTAACTTCCATCTGATTCACAGACATAACTTTTGTATCGTCTATCCATGAACTTCCATTTCAATCATAGACATAATTTTCGTCTCGTCTCGCTATTATTTTCAATCTCAGTCATAGATAGGACTTTTGTGTCTTCTTGCTATTAACTTCAATTCCAATCATGCCCCGATATAAAACATCTTGCAACAGACAACTAGCAGTGGGACACGCCAGAAACGGCTTATAAGCGTCTGTTTTATAAGTTCTGTATTGGTTTTTCTCTTCAGTTTGAATTCTAACTCTCCCCCAGAGGTTTTCAAAGCCCAGACACCCAAATCGAACGTCCCATAAACGGCTTAGACACGGATTACGCGGTCGGCTTGGAATGAAGCTATCGTTCCGCTGTTGGAAGGGTGAAGGCTTCCTATGTTGACATGCCCAGGCTTAACATCGAGACGGCCGGGATACTTCGTTAATGCTTTCGCTTTTCTGCCTGATTGTTATGGAAATCGATGTCCGTCCGACGGTCAAGTATACTTTTCTCTCTTCTGTCTGCCTTTATTAACAGACTGTCCATCCACCAAAAAATAACCTGGCTCGTAAAACCTGAATACTTTGTTAGTTAAGGCGTTCTCTTTTCTGCCCGTTTTTGTTGAGTTATTTCTATTAAAATCACTGTCATTCTAACGGACCTGCATATATATATATTGTCTTCTTTTATTGACATCGTTGTCGCCAATACCTCTGCTTCAGGGTGTCTGCCCCCATTTAAAACTGGCTCATACGTACATCACCGTTCCATTTAACTTGTCAGAGTTTCCATTCATTATTTTCTTCTCCTTGTCTTTGTGGGGGGGGGGGGGGGGGGGAAGGGGGGGGGAGGGGGGGGGAGGGGGGGGAGGGGGGGAGGGGGTGGGGCGAAATGCATATTCAGTGGAACCCCCTTTTAAGACCACCCAATGTAAGACTGCCTCCTTTTTAAGAACTTCTGTTCTTAACTTCTGTAAAATGACCCCCGATTTGAGGTCTTAAAAGGGGGAGTAGAAGATTGGCCTACCTAGGCATCTATATAACATGCTAATCTAATATGTGCTAAAGTTCAAGGATGCTCGTAACCCGGACACGTATAGATCTGTGTTATTGAACATGCTCGCTTCCACGAGAAGGATTTTTTTCGTTGCCATCTCACCAATTCACCCCCCCCCCCCCAAAACAAAAAAAAAGAAGGTTATAGCATACTTTCTTTTCGTACTCGCGGTTGTTTTTGGTGATATGATTTGAACAATGCCATATAATATTAGCCAAACTAACTCCACCAATAATAACGGTGTAAGAGACATTTTGACGGCGGAATCCGATTTGTGTAAGTAAGCGTGGCTCTTTTATTTTTTTATTTTCACACGATTACAAAGAAGAGGACTTGTATTGCCTTTCGAGCTAAAATTGTTTAAATTTCTGTTGTGGTTTTCTTCAAAAGAAGTCCAATGTAGATTCCGTCATTTGTTCCCATGACGCCAGACCAATCGAATTAATTTGAAAACGGAATTCTCATTTTTCTTCAAAGGACCATCAATGAGACTGGGATGAGTGTGTCTGGCAATTGTTGTTAACGTTTCTCTCTTCGTCTAGGACACACTCATCTCATCAAACTTGCTCCATCCTAGTTTTCTGTCGTTAATGTCACACATTATCGATGCCCCTTTGTTCTTTTACAGAAAACAAGCGTCGTTGGGTCGTACGTTACTTTTGACAATTGACAAACGAGTTCAGGAAAACATCGGAGTTGTTGCCCCTGCGGGATGGGTAAAACGTCACGAGCAACCTTTGAAAGCCGAAGGAGATCGCTGCTTATTCTACCGTTTTAACGATTTTTTTAATTTCCGCTTTTACAAGTGCACTTTGATCTTGGGTGTGTTTTTGAGATCCAGCGACGCTGACTCAAATATGTATAATTGACTGGTAACTGCGGTTTCTCCGACAAACATCTGTACCGCTTACCAAGTTTCAAATGGTCATTTTTACAGTCTCTGTAAGTGCGAAACGACACAAGTTTACATTTGGGTTTTTACAATCTAGGAAAACAGCTTCTAGTCTGAGAGAAATTATTTTAAGCTAATCTGCGGTTTATCTGGGATTTTGGGACAAGTCGACTGTTTTGTACCACGCTTCAGGTAAAACAATTATGTTCAACGAAAAAAACAAAGAGACAAGAAAAACAAAACAAAAGAACAACACAATGTTTGCTTTTTAATTCCAAACTACGCTCAGCTTACACCTATTGACTTAATACTTATCGCTATTTTTTTTTCTTTTTTTTTCTTTTTCGCAGAAATATTTTGAATATATCCCACGAAAGCTTAAAGCGGATATTAATATAAGAAAAACAAACAAAAAAACCCACGACACTTTCAGGATATTGCAATGCCGCATTGAAAAACATGACCAAAAACAGCGACACATGCCCACACATAATAATTATTGCAATGTCCAATGCTATCAGTGAGTGCGCTTCAAGGCATATCCCATCTTGTCTGGGGACAGGAAAAAGTACCCCCCAGCAAGGAAACTGACACCGTCATTAAATATTCAGGTTTGGTGTTTATCTTTGGCAGTCTTCGCAGTAGTGAGCGTATATCAATGTCGAGCATGAAACTGCTCGTATACACAGATGAATGTTGTGGACACACTCGAGTAGGGTAAAAATGATGAAAACATGGGCGGGGGAAACAAAATAGACAACTTTGATCAAGAATAAGGAGGCAAAGAGAAAGTGAGGACAGGGAGAGGAGAAGCGGAAAGATAAAGAGGAGGAGGGGAAGAAGAGGAGAAATAACGGAAGGGTGAGGGTGAGGGGGGATGAGAGTGAGGAGAGATGAGGGTAAGAGAAATCAGATAATTTCAATGCTTATCCTGTTCAGGAGAAAACAGTGCACACACACACATACACACATACACGCACGCACGCACGCTCGCCCGCGCGCACACACACACACACACACACACACACACACACACACACACACACACACACACACACACGTTTGATTTCAAAGCATTGGCTTATTGATCTAAAATAACAAAATGGTAGAGGGTTTGACATAAGCAAGCGAGAGAGAGAGAGAGAGAGAGAGAGAGAGAGAGAGAGAGAGAGAGAGAGAGAGAGAGAGAGAAAGAGTGAGAGAGAGAGAGAGATATAGAGATGGGGGGGGGGGGAGAGAGAGAGGGGCAGAGCTAGCGGTAGAGAGACAAAAAGGGAGATAGAGAGTGAGACAGACAGATAGGCAGATAGAGAAGGGGGGGGGGGGGGGGTAAAGAGCCTCCATGGGTTGAGCCAACGGACTGACACGTACAATTAAAAAACAATCTGAACAGGAATAAGTAGATTTTTGAACATGACAAAGGCAGCGCAGATTCACAGTTTCACACTTTCCGGTACAAACGATAACTTCAGTACTTCAACATTCACTCATCAGTTATTTATAAATAAGTGATTAGGCACGTTTCATGATATTGAGGATTGCAGTTTCCCCCTCACACACAATATTCCAAAATAATAAATAGTCAAACAGGGACCAAAAAACAGTTTGCACCAAGAGTTCAACTTTTTATCTATCCAAAACAGTAAAAAAAATTATATGAACATTCGTATTTCCAAGATGATTGGCGTTCCAAGACGCTATATCCTAAAACCCCCAAAACATGCTTTTACAACTTTAGTGCATAATAACTGCCCAAAGGTGCAGTTTAAAGCAACCATTGATAATAATTTTTAACATACTCCTTGAACACATTAAGAAAAATGGTTAACTTGCAAATAAAGGGACAGCATTGATCAGAACAATGGTAAGATAAAGGACGCTACTTATATTTTGTACATTTTTTATCTTTATCGTTTCCTGTAGACCTCAGAAGTTATAGCCAGCTTAAGAAATCATTCTAAAATCGAAAAACAAACATATATACATTTTGTACGCAGAGTAGATTGATATTTGACACAGTCACACAGACATACGTGGGCTATAGGGCAACCCTACCCCCTAAATTTGAAAACGGGGTCAATTTCTTAACTGCATGTATTCAGCAAAACAATCCATAAAAAAAAAAAATCACAAATAATGAACTTATGACTTTAGAAAAGCATTCAAAAATGCATATATACAACGCTTTTTCTTTGTTCCCAATTCAAGGGGGTGTGCTATTCTCAGGTAACACTGTGAACGCTCAAATGAGACTTGATCACATGTCAAAAAAAGTAATCCCCCCTGTTGTTCATGGTTGGTTGGTGGGATTTTTTTTATCTGAGCCATTGGCAAGCATGAAATGTCATTAACATTAGGAAAGACATAGTATCTCTCATTGTCTTTTGCGCGCAAACACTTCACACAGATCTCCTCTCGATCTGGCCCATCGGGGAAATGGGTTGACTTGGGGATGATCACCGCCCTGTATCTCTCCACCTTTCCATCCATGCTGACAAAGTCAGCGGTCACAAAGTCCCCAACTTGAATGTCTCTTTGTGGGACAAAGAACCTGGTTTTCACGACTGGCACCCAGGGATGTTGCTACAAATTCATACCTATAGGACAAATGTCCTGAGTTCTTCAGCATCAATAGGACATTTGACCGCTTTCAGAA
The DNA here is from genome assembly GCF_037325665.1 of Littorina saxatilis. Lineage (NCBI taxonomy): Eukaryota > Metazoa > Mollusca > Gastropoda > Littorinimorpha > Littorinidae > Littorina > Littorina saxatilis. The sequence continues at coordinate 27,841 of NW_027127792.1, read as the reverse complement.
AGTGTAATAGGACATTATGAATTTGCGCCAAACAGCTTATAACACATTCCATGGAATTGTTCCAAAGTCATGCGCCCACACACACACGCGCACACACACACCCACGCGCGCGCGCTGTAGAACACACACATAATATAGTAAATACGTCAACACAGTGTGCGTATACTATAATGTTGTATTTGTTTAGTTTCAAAGAAACCACAAAAAAGAAACCAACATGAACAACTTCAGAGCTCGTACTTTGATTAATATACTGCATGATTTGGATAAAAGTTGACAAACAAAATGATCGGTTTGATCTAATGCTGATCTTTTGCAGGCTTTAGTTTTTTTTCAGCGGCATAATTCAGTGCTTCGTCTCGTATCGAAAACAAAAGCAGACTACAAATTTAGTCAGTTGGAGTTGTCTCCCGTACTCCTGTAGCATGCACTGATCTAAAAAGAATCCACTATTTTTAGATCAGTGCGCTGCACCGAGACGGTTATACCCAAACGGCGCATACCGCAAAACGGTTCGGGAATTCCCGACAAAAGAAAAGATCCGCACGCGGCACTGACAACCTCAGTGTCAGCTGAACACGAGAGCGTTCGGTCTTTTAGAAGATTTGTATCTTGAAATGAAAATTAACGAATATCGCGCTGTCCGAAGGAATGGAGTACATATCGGACAATGACCACGCTCAGGCTAAAACGATAGGACATCTGACCGACATGCGGCAATGTGAATCGGACATTTGGGGATTTTCATCGTTATATGTCCGATGTCCGACGCCTAACGACATCCCTGGGCACCACATGGTTGGCTGACCACGCGGCATCCAGTGGCGTGTTGTGGGTAGACGTCCATTGGACATAAATTGGGAAGGACGTCGCTGGATCATCTGGTTTGCATACTTTGTTCATGTACAACATTTAGTCAAGCTGTCGAACTAACAGAATGAAACTGAACTCACTGCATTTTTACAGCAACAGCGTATACTCGTAGCATCGTCAGTTCACCGCTCGATGCAAAGGCAGTGACATTGACAAGAAGAGCGGGGTAGTAGTTGCGCTGAGAAGGATCGATAGCACGCTTTTCTATCTCTATTCTTTTTAACTTTCTGAGCGTGTTTTTAATCCAAACATATCACATCTATATGTTTTTGGAATCAGGAACCCACAAGGAATAAGATGAAATTGTTTTTAAATCGATTTCGGAAATTTTGTTTTAATAATAATTTTTATATTTTTAATTTTCAGAGCTTGTTTTTAATCCGAATATAACATATTTATATGTTTTTGGAATCAGAAAATGATGAAGAATAAGATGAATGTAAATTTGTATCGTTTTAAAAACAAATTTTTTTTTTTAACAATTTTCAGGTTTTCAATGACCAAAGTTATCAATTAATTTTTAAGCCACCAAATTGAAATGCAATACCGAAGTCCGACCTTCGTCAGAGATTGCTTGGCCAAAATTTCAATCAATTTGATTGAAAAATGAGGGTGTGACACTGCCGCCTCAACTTTTACAAAAAGCCGGATATGACGTCATCAAAGGTATTTATCGAAAAAAAAAAAAAATATCCGGGGATATCATTCCCAGGAACTCTCATGTCAAATGTCATAAAGATCGGTCCAGTAGTTTGGTCTGAATCGCTCTACACACACACACATACACACGCATAGACAGACACACACACATACACCACGACCCTCGTCTCGATTCCCCCTCTACGTTAAAACATTATTTTAGTCAAAACTTGACTAAATGTAAAAATAAAAAATTAAAAATAAAAAAATGGGATAGCGGCGAAACGGGATTGCGCCAAAATGGGATGCGATAGTAAGATGACGCTTGGCTTGTGAAATGTCGCCAAAATGGGACGGCGGCAAAACGGGATTGCACGTAAATGGGATATTGCGCGAATTAAAAACGAAGGAGTAGACCCTAAGTTTCTCGTACGAGATGTTTACTGGGAGTAAATATTTGGGGAGTAAAAATTTAGTTCCTTGTGGAGTTCTTTTTTCGTACAAGATTTTTACTGGAAGTTTACTCCGGAGTCAATTTTTCGTGGAGTAAAAATTTCGTGTTACACCGGTTCATGACCGTTGTGGTAACGAGCGCACATTGCTGTCTCCATATTGTGTTCCTACGAATCGAAAGTATGATCGCCAAGCCCTTCTGTCATTGAAGGCAACGTTCGATATTTGCGTCTGTCAGCGTCGCCAACGTTCGACAGATTGTACTACTGTTACTCACAAACTTTCAATTTACACAATGAAATGCCAATAACATGCAAACACAACAATGGGAGACGAAGGGAAAACCTACTAGCGATTGAAATTATGCAAACGAACTCACAAATCCCTCACTTTCCGAATGCAAATGCTGCAAATCCGTATGCGCGCGTCGCTGTGCCGAACGTTGGGTTGCCGAACGTTGCTGACAGACGCAACAAAACTTGATCAAAAGGCACTAAAAACGATTAAATGTTTTACTTACTGGGTATCGCATTCCTCTTTTTCTTCCTGCAGACGATATGAAGCGGTTGAAACGTCGTTTCCGATGAAAGGCTCGGTTATTTCCGTTAAAAACGAAGTTTGCCGAACGTGTGATTCCGTCTACAGACACCGGTCGGATCACAACAAAAATGTTCATTCTTTGCGATTTTGTGATACTGTTGATGATACACCTGCTTTCCAGTGAAGAACATCAATAAAATGATGTTCACAAGCAAGAATAACAGACAAAAGCACGCGATGTGTAAAATTAGGCTTTGCTTTGCAAACAAAGCACGTGTTTTTTTTACTGACAGACACTTTCGGTGGCGATTGAAAATTTTTCCAGAAACGGTTTTATGCTCCCATTTGATATTTTTTCCCTATTTTATCTAGTCAGAGACTAACCTTGTGTATTAATTGAATTAATAACCCCATTATCATATGTTTTGTGTGATATTTCGTGTCTGCTTGAATCACACTTTGAGATGGGGTCATGTGACAGAAGGAAATGGTGTCTGTCAGGATTCACACGTTCGCTTCGAAAAACGCGCTCAAATAATTGCTCAAACACAAACATTTTAGCTTTTATTTATTTTTTTGTATTGCAAATACCATACTTACTCATGCCAAGCAGAAAAAATGATGAAAATCAACACAGTAAGCAAGTAATTTGAAGGCAAAGTTTACACACATCAAAGAGTCTGACTACCGTGAAACCTGCCATTACCCAAAGAAGTCTGTCAACATTCTGGAAATTCCAGCTGCAGATTCGAATAATTGATCATTCTGAAGTCGCTAAAGGACATTGATTCCGACAGACAAGATGAGCATGTTGATTTAAAATGCAAATGAGTGCAAGCACTGACCTTGCATTCAATGCCATAATGATCACGAAACAGCATTTATTCTACATACGCAAGAGAGACGACTCACGAGATACCAGCATCGTTCAAACCACACGTGTGTATAATTATCATGTAAATGAGGTCGCGTCAAACTTGTCTAACAGGGACCTGCGTTTTCACTGCATATGATGCCAAAGTCACCGAGTCAAACGTCACTATGGAAACACTTTTGCGCCTGCAGTTTTCCCTTGGAAGAGTTTTTAGAACTAACACGTCACGCTACACTTTCTAAAGTGACGATTCTTTGCTTTGACGTGAACGATTGCACGAGGCTTTGGAAGAGATCGACGTTCCACAAGGAGCGTTTTCAATTTGTCCGCCTCAACTGCGGGACGTTTTGAGTAAAATACACGTAGGTACATTATGTAAGATAAACTACACTTTCGCTTGAAGTTCAATATTTACAAAAGCAACTCGTGTAAATCTTGGACTTCACAGCAAGCCATATATGTAGTATTCTCTGTGGACAACACAATTGATGTAAGGCTATGATAAACAAAGAAATATATAAAGAAATAAAAGAAGAAAGAAAAAAAGTACGAGAGAAAGGAACACAGAAAGAAAGAAAGAAGAACAGAAAAAGAGGAAGAGAACAAGAGATACAGAAAGGAACACAGAAAGAAACACACAAACGAAGAGAAAGGAACACAGAAAGAAACACAGAAACGAAGAGAAAGGAATACAGAAAGAAACACACAAACGAAGAGAAAGGAACACAGAAAGAAACACACAAACGAAGAGAAAGGAACACAGAAAGAAACACACAAACGAAGAGAAAGGAACACAGAAAGAAACACACAAACGAAGAGAAAGGAACACAGAAAGATGAATCACAAAAAGAAACCCATCAAGAAATACAGAAGGAAAAAAAAAAGAACATAGAAAGAAACACAGAAAGAAACAAAGAAACAAAGAAAGAAGAAAAAAGAAAAAAAAGAAAGAGAGAAAATGTTACAGACAGAAACACAGAAAGAAAGACAGAAAAGAACACAGAAACAAAGGCATCAAGGAAGAAAGAGAGAAAGAAACACAGGGTAAAAACCAAGAAAGAAAGGAAGATCAAAGGACAAGAACAAGGAGAACAAGAACAACCATGAGAACAAGAAAATAAAGGACAAGAAGAACTTATAACAGAAAAAAAACCACGGGCAAGAAGAGCAACGAGAACACCAAGAGCAAGAAACGAAACAAAAAAAGTAATCTCAAACTAGCTCAACTCACGTTAATAGGCAGCGAGCCATGTATCCCAAAGCACCATAACAACATGCCCCGACGCAAAACATTCGTCCGCTTTCAAGACCAAAGCTTCCATGGCACTTCCCAACAACCGCTCTTGAAAGCGAGAAGCGGATTGGTCGATGGATCGAAGTAGCGGCCAATCATTAACTCTCTTAGTCTTTGCCGCGGGCCTTTGTTCCGGGAATGATGGAATTGGATTTGCAAGCTTATGGAGCAATTTTTGGTTTGTGCCAGCGCATCTTTAGAAAGCCGTTCTATATTCAACGCCTACTCTGAGCTGTATCGGCAAACACTCTTTGCACAGGGGAAACAACAATGTCTTCGCTTGAAGGCATCGATTGTTATTCGTTTATTTCTATAAATGTACATCTGATTCTTCACCTACTCCCGCGCTAAACTTACTTTCATTTGCCATGTGTGCTTGTGTAAACATTGATTCATGTAGTAACAATTTATTTGGCCTTTCATGACCGAAAAGGATAGCCATAAAAAGTCACGAACGAAAAAAACTAAACGAAAATATTGTAAGAAAGAAAAAAATCAATGCAGGGAAAGAAGAAAGGAACGTACATCCGGCAAGTAGCTATAGATAAACACACGTTTGCTTTGTTTAGAAAGAACACCACACCCACCCGCGGGGTGTTGGAAAGTTTCACGATAAAGCCTCTCTGGTAAATAATTTCCATTCAGAATGAAAAGCTAAATTCTGCAGTCCCTGTCTGGAAAAAAAATCCAGTTTAAACAGATCCCAACGCAAACATCTTTTAAAGTGCCAAAGATTAAAATAAAAGCAAGAAATAAATAAATGAATTAACAAAAAAATAAATACCAAACGGAAAGATAAAAATAAATAAATCGATAAATAAATACATCGATAAACCAGTCGATAAAATCGACAAAAAACAAAAAGAAAAAAGAAATGATAACATAAATAAATAAATAGATAAATAAGCTAATTGATTAATTAATTATTTCATACAGTAATATAATTATGTTCGTCAACTTGACCTTTAACAGATTTTACACACTCAATCATTCATTTCTCACTCATTCCCCTCACCCTGCCCCAGAATATTCCTTCACTTAAGACACTGGACTGGGTGGCCGAGTGGTAACGCACTTGCGCTCGGAAGCGAGAGGTTGCGAGTTCGACCCTGGGTCAGGGCGTTAGCAATTTTCTTCCCCCTTTCCTAACCTAGGTGGTGGGTTCAAGTGCTAGTCTTTCGGATGAGACGAAAAACCGAGGTCCCTTCGTTGTACACTACATTGGGGTGTGCACGTTAAAGATCCCACGATTGACAAAAGGGTCTTTCCTGGCAAAATTGTATAGGCATAGATAAAAATGTCCACCAAAATACCCGTGTGACTTGGAATAAAAGGCCGTGAAAAGTAGGATATGCGCCGAAATGGCTGCGATCTGCTGGCCGATGTGAATGCGTGATGTATTGTGTAAAAAAAAAATCCATCTCACACGGCATAAATAAATCCCTGCGCCTTGAATATGTGCGCGATATAAATTGCACACAAAAAAAGTAAAAACAAAAACAAAAAACCCTGCGCTTAGAACTGTACCCACGGAATACGCGCGATATAAGCCTCATATTGATTGATTGATTGACTTTGAAACTCTTCCATCTGCCCCCCCCCCCCCCTCCACTAACCCCTCCCCGTCACCACCACTAAAGCTACTCCCCCCCCCCCCCTTCCCCTTAGTCGATGGCAGATCCCGTTGAGAAGGGTGTAAGGTCATTGGCCAAGCAAGAGGAGATGGAGAGGCTTTGCCTGCAGTCTTTACGCACCTAACCAGGCGTGATGACTGCCAACACAACAGGCTAACATCTCCTTCACTCGATCGCCCTTTTCACTCGTCCACGCTGTGTGTGTGTATGTGTGTGTGTGTGGGTGTGAGTGTGTGTGTGGGTGTGAGTGTGTGTGTGTGTGTGCATGCGTGTGTGTGCATGCGTGTGTGTGCGTGCTTGTGTGTTTGTATGAGTGTGTATGTGGGGGTAGGGGGGAGGATGGGGGTAGGCGGGGAGGGGGGGGATTGAGGTGAGGGTTGGGGTGGGAAGGAATTTTGTGTGTGTGTGTGTGTGTGTGTGTGTGTGTGTGTGTGTGTGTGTGTGTGTGTGTGTGTGTGTGTGTGTGTGTGAATCTTACTTGCACGCTGTTTTAACACATTTATCCAGGAGATTACATCTCTTTTCCTCGCCACACTCTTTCTGTCTCTGTCTTTCTCTGTCTTGCTGTCAGTCTCTCACCTTTTCTTTCTCTTATGTCATGTTTGAAACGTCAACTCTTACAGACAGACAGACAGACAGACAGACAGACCGACAGACAGACCGACGGACGGACGGACAGACACGCACGCAGTAAGTCTGATCAATCTGATATTTTATTGAAAGACACTGACATTCATCACATTATGTTTGTGTTGTTGCATCCACGTCTGGGATCTCTGAACCGGTTAGTTTCAGTTGCATTTGCTGGCATTCTCCGATTGCAGCAAGTAGTTTAATTCTGTTGAGAATAAATAACTCTCGCTGTTTTATAAACCCGTGTACATTATTGTTAGCTTTACCTGATAAAAACTGCTTTAAATGTTACGAGTAGTACATGTGTGGTGGTTGCGGAGATAGAGGGACACAAAACGATAAGACAGTTCCTTTCCGTTACATGTCTTCACACACACACACACACAGACACACAGACACACACACACACTCACTCTCTCGCTCGTTCCCCCCCCCTCTCTCTTTTTCTGTGCCTCATCTACCTTCCATTCCCCCTCCTCCACTTTTTCTCTCTCTCTCTCTCTCTCTCTCTCTCTCTGTCTCTCTCTGTCTCTCTCTCTCTCTCTTTCTCTCTCTCTCTCTCTCTCTCTCTCCCCCGCTCTCTCTCTCTCTTTTACTCCCTGTTTACTTTTGCAGGTATATCAATACAATGGAAACGAACATTCTTGTACATTCCTAACTGTTTGCTTGTGTGTTTACACAATCTGAAGCAGAGGACGAGTTCACTTCTCCTTTCGTGTTCGTGTTTCATCCATCAAAATAAACAACACGAGGATGCTGACATCTCTGGGATGAAAATAAAGGAAACGCCAAAATAGTGTTTTCAAGGCAACTGTAAAATCTAGTGCAAAGAAATCTCAAAAACAGGACACATGCAGTAACGTGGCTTGAAGTCGACTTATGTCATTGAATGCCAAGAAAC
>NW_027127792.1:15000-17500 GCF_037325665.1 Littorina saxatilis | reverse complement strand
GATACTATTAAATACAATAACAGCAATAGAAATATGAAAATAGAAATAATGGTAATGATGATGATGTCATAACAATAATAACAATACTAACTGTAAAAAAAAAAAAATTAAAAAAAAAAATAAAAAAAAAACCAGCAATAATAATAATGATAATGATGATAATGGTTGTAATAATAATAATAATTGTCAGTAAGTACTGGTGTCACATGACTGATGTGAACCAGTTGAGTGGCTAATGGCGATGCGCTAAAACTGTTAGCTGCGGCCCTATGCTCCACAGGGAGTCTACAGGAATAAGTCAAGTAAGTCAAGTCAAAACTGTTAGCGCACTCTTGGAGTGCGCTAACTTTTCCACAGAGCGTATTCTTCCGCCCTTTGCCTAAGCGACAGTGTACTCTCATCCTCAGAATTAATTAATGACATGTAGCTTATATTCTCCACAATACCAATGATTATGACCATACATTTCCTGCTTCTCAATTAAAGCAGAAGTGGGTTTTTTTTCTGACAGATTGCATGTGCCTGTGCCACAGTTGCCACTGATCTAAAAATAGAACCCGCTGCGAAGATTCCTCTCATAATTATGCCATGTTAGTGGCATGTAGCTTATTATCCACATTACCAAATGATGAGTTAGCTAGTATACAATTCCCAGCAGCTAACAGAAAACACAAGTGTTATTCCGATAACGTAGCAGCTAGAATAGCACGTAGCAGACTACACTGAAATACGAGTCTACGACTGCATCTGTTCAGTAAATGAATGTTTTCCGAATTATTATTTCAAGGCAAGAACAATCGGAATCGAAAACGTGTAGGGTTTAGAACGTTCTTACCATATATAAGAGTTATTACCAGCCTGCCTCATGCGTGCAGACTCAGTGCAACGTGACGAGCAATTTTTGTTTTTGAAATGAGACTCAGTGCAGTGGTTCGATTGCCATAGCTTAGCAGACGACATAAATCCCGCTCAGCAAATTAATGTTGGGCAAATGTGAACGATAAAACGATGGGGATATAATACGTGTAGGGTTCAGAGCATTCTTACCGTTCATATTTAGTACCAGACTCCCCGATGAGTGAAGATACCACACGAGAAACATGCCACATTTATTTTGAAAATGTGCTTACCGTCGACCTTGGCAAGGGGCAACACTCTGCACAGTCAATCTGTCGAAGCCGGCTCGATGAAGGTTTCGAATCGCAAATAACTAAGAGCACAGTTTGTTTGTTTGTTTGTTTGCTTAACGCCCAGCCGACCACGAAGGGCCATATCAGGGCGGTGCTGCTTTGACATATAACGTGCGCCACACACAAGACAGAAGTCGCAGCACAGGCTTCATGTCTCACCCAGTCACATTATTCTGACACCGGACCAACCAGTCCTAGCACTAACCCCATAATGCCAGACGCCAGGCGGAGCAGCCACTAGATTGCCAATTTTAAAGTCTTAGGTATGACCCGGCCGGGGACTAAGAGCACAGTCCTTTCTCCGAGTTTAAATGAGGTCTCTATGAAAGATCATCACTTTTTACCATAACGCTACACTGGAATTTACCAACAGAAATTAAAACAAGAGTTTGCGTGTGACGAAAGCACGACACACTTGGGACAGCCCACACAAAAGTAGATCTGACACAAACCCGACCATACAGTTACGCCTATCCAAATGCGCGTTGCAAAATGTGCGTTTTGAATCTTCTTTTTTCTCTGGCGGTACTGACAATATCGTTATTGAAACAATCCCAGTGCACTAAGGGATTTATAGAGCAAATCTCGAAAATAATTATTGAACTCAGCGCTATGCGCTTCGTTCAATAAGGAATTTTCTCGATTTGCTCTATAAATCCCTTAGTGCACTGGGATGTCTCAATAACTTAAATAATAATAATAATAATAATAATAATAATAATAATAATAATAATAATAATAATAATAATAATAATAATAATAATGATAATAATACTACTGATAATATATTTGCTGATAATGATGATAATAACAGCAATATGATGATAAGCAAGCAACAAACAGCAAGTCAAGTGTACTCAAAAGTAAAGTAAAAAAAAAAAAAAGTCACGAGCAATAGAAACATGAGAGAGAGAGAGAGAGAGAGAGAGAGAGAGAGAGAGAGAGAGAGAGAGAGAGAGAGAGAGAGAGAGAGAGAGAGAGAGAGAGAGAGAGAGAGAGAGAGAGAGAGAGAGAGAGAACACCTTTGAGCGTGTGACCACTGCTTTTTAGTAAGAATTTAGTTTCAATTTTGTTTTTCTCCGTCAGATATCCCTCCATATCCGATATCGGCCACAGGAAATGACGTACACGTAGTATGATTAAGTTAAACTTAAAGAAACATCTACAGGTGGGAAGGTAAGCATTACGCTTGGAAATCGGACACTCGAAATGTCGTTTCCTTTGCAGACCTGAAGTTTCCGGTACTTTTTACCAGTTTTATGTGAAATACTGAAAACAAGAACAAGAACAATTCTTTAATTAACGAGGGT
>NW_027127792.1:0-10000 GCF_037325665.1 Littorina saxatilis | reverse complement strand
GTCAAAAGGAATAATACTTGAGGAAAAAGACCCTCGGCTCGCTTCCAAAGTTATACCATGAGATTCTGCGTTACAAATAATGCTACTGAGTTGGAGGACTGCCTTCACGTTCCAAAAGGAAGTTTTTTTAAATGCCCTATAGAAAAGGCAAACAAGTCGCGTAAGGCGAAAATACAACATTTAGTCAAGCTCAGTCGAACTCACAGAATGAAACTGAACGAATTGCATTTTTTGCGCAAGACCGTACACTCGTAGCATCGTCTGTCCACCGCTCGTGGCAAAGGCAGTGAAATTAACAATCCAGAAAAGCGCGGAAGCGGTTGCGCTGAGGAGGATAGCACGCTTTTCTATAGCTATATCTCTATTCTTTTTAACTCTCTGAACGTGTTTTTAATCCAAACATATCATATCTATATGTTTTTGGAATCAGGAACGGACAAGGAATAAGATGAAATTGTTTTTAAATCGATTTCGGAAATTTAATTTTAATCATAATGTTTATATTTTTAATTTTCAGAGCTTGTTTTTAATCCGAATGTGACAGGGGAGGCTACCGCTCCTTTCACAGCAGACTCTGCACCCGAGTTGTTGGCCTTTAAGTCAACACCGGTGAGTTGTGGAATTCTGTTTGTGATGGGGTCTGGTGGTTTCCGATTGTTTGTATGTTCATGGAAACCTTCGGGTTTGCATAACAGTTTTTATAGGGCTAAGAAATTAGCTCTAACATTTTCAATCCTGTTTGATTGCACTTCGCCTCCCGAGGTGATCGTAGTGTTACGGCACTCGGTTACATCTGGCGCTTGCGAGCAGGGATGGGACTCGGCATGATATGTTCAGGTAATGGCATAATATGACCACTGAACATTTTCGTGCTGTTCCCATTCTGCGAACTTGGGATGGACAGTGGTCTCCCGGTTCGGAACTTCGGGACGAAGTTCATTCAAACGGGGGCGATTGTGACAGGGGAGGCTACCGCTCCTTTCACAGCAGACTCTGCACCCGAGTTGTTGGCCTTTAAGTCAACACCGGTGAGTTGTGGAATTCTGTTTGTGATGGGGTCTGGTGGTTTCCGATTGTCTGTATGTTCATGGAAACCTTCGGGTTTGCATAACAGTTTTTATAGGGCTAAGAAATTAGCTCTAACATTTTCAATCCTGTTTGATTGCACTTCGCCTCCCAAGGTGATCGTAGTGTTACAGCACTCGGTTACACGAATATAACATATTTATATGTTTTTGGAATCAGAAAATGATGAAGAATACGATAAACGTAATTTTGGATCGTTTTATAAAAAAAATTTTTAATTACAATTTTCAAATTTTTAATGACCAAAGTCATCAATTAACTTTTAAGCCTCCAAGCTGAAATGCAATACCAAAGTCTGGCTTTCGTCGAAGATTGCTTGGCCAAAATTTCAATCAATTTTATTGAAAAATGAGGGTGTGACAGTGTCGCCTCAACTTTTACAAAAAAACGGATATGACGTCATCAAAGACATTTATGGAAAAAATGAAAAAAACGTCTGGAGATATCATACCCAGGAACTCTCATGTCAAATTCCATAAAGATCGGTCCAGTAGTTTACTCTGAATCGCTCTACACACACACACAGACAGACAGACACACACACACACACACCACGACCCTCGTCTCGATTCCCCCTCAATGTTAAAACATTTAGTCAAAACTTGACTAAATGTAAAAAGAGTACCTTTTGTGATGAATGGGTTGGGCTACTTCAACTCAGTTAGTTCCCTTGTTTGTGTACGCGATGCTTTTTACTATGCAGCTGCGTCAAAGAGGGCGCCAATCGTCTCGCCGCTAGGCGACGCTTCTCGGCCGCTTTTTGTTTCCAAAACCGGAGAGAAGCAGCGCCCCGAAGCACATTCACTTACTTGGACTTAGTTAATTGCCATACTTGTGGTGCGTTTTCGCTTCTATTGGGAACCCTTTGTGCACATTACTCTCAAAAGTGTTTTACTTCTTTCCCTGCTGCTCACTTTCTTTCATACCCCCGAGGTCCGACGTATTCAATTTCAGCACTTGTGTCTCAGGTACATGTATTTCCAGCTGCTGATTTCTGTATCGAGTGTACAAAGGCCAACGATTGGACAGAAAAAGCCTGAAACTATCTGATACATTCTGTTTCGTGTGTTTCTGTTACTCCTCTGGGTATGATGCATATTTCATACGCTCGACTATCATCCATCACATGTGTATTTTGAGCTCTCGATTTGTCTACTTCACATTTGTAAAAGTATTGCTTTGAGCAGATTGTTGCAAAAAAAAAAAACAACAGATTAAATACTCACGTGGGATTTGTTTGCTGGGGGCTGCGTCGGCAGGAGGCGTCTGCCTGGCCTTGTAACGTTAACCATGTATCGTCCTTTCCGTGTAAGCCATCATGCAAACCATCATGTAAACTATCGTGTAAACCATCGTGTAACCATCGTGTAAACCACCGTGTAACCATCGTGTAAACTATCGTGTAAATCATCATGTAAATCATCATGTAAACCATCGTGTAAACCATCAAGTAAATCAGCATGTAAAACAGCATGTAACCAGCGTGTAAACCATTATGTAAGCCAACATTTTAACCATCATGTAAAACATCATGTTAACCATCGTGTAAACCACCAGAGATTCTTCTCAGCTTGTACCGGGTACATGCACAAACTATTCACATTTTAGGCATATTAAAGTAAAAGGTAAAAGGTTCCTTAAAACTCAGATTCTTTTACTGTCAGTAATTTAAATCTTTAAAAAAAAAAATCTTGATGTATTTTTAAAAAAATAGTAACACATTTTGTCCACGGGTACGTTCTGGAACACATACTCATCCATTTTAAAGCTGGAAGTGTTGGTCTCGGGTCGTTCACAACTTTTCACGCCACCAGCTATATCATGTTCATAGGCATACAGACACACAGACACAAACAAAGACAGAGACGAGGGCGGAGAAGGGGAGGGGGGAAGGGCGGGGGGAGATGCGGAGAACGCGCATTACATCACCACAGGTAAGTGGCCGCTGCCTATGGGAAGAAGAGAGGCAGAGGACAGGTGCGAAAAACAGTGGGTGTGCTCATCCCATTCCCATCAATAAACACATCCCAGGGCAACCACCCAAAGCAAACAGCAATTTAATCTACTATCTTAGCGAAATGAAACAGACGCACGCACGCACGCACGCACGCACGCACGCACGCACGCACGCACACACCATTGCTCGTCTTTCGCAGTCACTTCGGCCATCAAAAGGTTAAGAACGTCTAATCATAGCCAACAGGAAACATTAAATAGCATGTCGACGTTGACGTGTAATGTACGGAACTACTAAAATAATAATAATAATAATAATAATAATAATAATAATAATAATAAAAATAATAATAATAATGATAATAATAATAATAATAATAATAATGAGGAAATCAGTATGAAGCATGTACGAGGAAAGCACATCAGGTAAGGAAAATCAAGAAGAAATCCGATGCACATAGACACTTAACGTTTCAAAATCGAGAATCTTATTATCTTAATTACGCGTGTTTTGCGCACTACCGTCAAAGGAGCATGAAGCAGCCACTATCTTATAAAATGTTTGGTGTTCAGTATAAATCCGTAATGGTTCTCCTACTATCACCGGCACTCCGTACGCGTTGACCCCTCCATCCCCCTCATCACCCCCCCTTCCACCCTCTCGCCGAAATCCATACTTTTCGCCTCTGCAGTGTTTTGCATACCTCCCTCTCCTACAACCTTATCACTGTGCTAGCCTGAAATACCAACGTAAATGAAGCCATTAGTTTCGAAATTATTTCAGCAAAGAAAGTGCACGCGCATAAAAGGAAATATCAGGAGTCGGATGTGTTTGTATGTGCCCGAGTCGAAGCAGGGGCGGATCCAGGAGGGGTTTCTGGGGCTTCCGGACCCCCCCCCCCCTAGCATAAAAAAAATTAAAAAGAGACAAACAAAAGAAAGAGAAAAAAAAATTAAGAAAAACTGATGGCTCAGATTGCACCAGACTGCTCCATTTTGCTTGATTTTTATAAAATGTTCCGGGGAGGGGGGGGGGGGGGTCATGCCCCCGACCCCCCGTAGGAGCCGGTCTTTGTCTTGTAAGTGACGGTTTTGGAAAGTAGTTGGGCAATTTGTTGGCTCAGGTTGCACCAGATCGGTCAATTGTCCTTGTTTAGCGTCGTCGAATTGTCCCTAAAAGAAATGTGGACCCCCCCCCCTTAAATATGATGTGATCCGCTCCTGCGGAGTGGGATCGAATCCGAAGCCTGGGTAAATCTATGTGGGTTAATTCTTCTCCAGAGCTGTGAACCATTGTGTTACATTCATTTTCAATCCTGTAAGTGACTATGATGTATATTGAATGGGAAGTAGAATGTAATTAAACTATTATCTTTACTTACGTCAATAATACTCTTTTTACATAACGATACCGCAAAGAAATCGGTCATTCTGACTTTCAACAAAAACATGGTATACTGTTTGTTGTTTAAATGTCTTTAAATCGCATCCTCTGGTTTCTATGTTACTCGATGTATTTTGAAATGCTTGTAATGTAATGAACGCAGAAAATCAACATGTGGAAGCATTTCTAATTCTTTCTCTACAGGCCAATGATATATTTAGAACCATTTATTCATAAAAATTGATTTAAATGGTTAAAATGTCTCAGTTCAATAAAGAAATATCCCCCGCGTAACATGGTTTCCACTGGTACACAGCTCTGGAGAATAACACAAATAGCCCACACAAGACGGTCCACTCGGGAAGGAAGGTAGTTTTAACATTCGCCCATGCAAGACCAGCGTGGAAACGCTGTTGCAGCTGAGTGCCAAGATAAGATAGGCTGACATATATGTAAGAGTATTTATGAGGGCGTTTGCTTTGAATTACGTATTTCTCCCGGTGCGTTAATGTCAGAAAAGTGTCTGTTTTGTTGAACACATATACCAGGCGGTACACAATACTGACACAGATTTGACTTTAACATGGTTGCAAAAATTACAGTTATACTTTGAGGTCTGCAGCAGAAGGAAAGGATCCGTTTAAAGACTTCAAGAAAGAGAAAGTCGACATTGTCTGAGTCGCAACGTTTTTGAAGGTATATGATTTGAAGTTCGTGTGGGTTGTGCTTTTGTGTGTGCGTGTGTGACGAGCGTGTGCATGTGTTTACACCAACATATCTGTCTGTCTGTCTGTCTGTCTGTCTGTCTGTCTGTCTGTCTGTCTGTCTGTCTGTCTGAACAGCTCATGACAAGAGGAGAGTCAACGATGCGGTATACACTAATCTGTGTCGAAAACCGCCTGTTCAGCATCAAGCTAGCAAGAGTGTTGAACAGAATGATTTGCTGTCTTAATCCATAACCTTCTCGCTCCCCACCCAGATAGACCTGGCTTTCTGCTTTTGATACTGCTTACTTCTTGAGTGATGATCTTGACATGTGAAATAACAAAATAAAGAGCCACAGTAAAACAAACTCCTGAGTGCGAAGAAGATGGTTTTCATCTTGCAACGCCCGTCTAGAAAGATTATGCACGAGAAAGAGAGAGAGAGAGAGAGAGAGAGAGAGAGAGAGAGAGAGAGAGAGAGAGAGAGAGAGAGGGAGAGAGAGAGAGAGAGAGAGAGAGAGAGGGAGAGAGAGAGAGAGAGAGAGAGAGAGAGAGAGAAAGAGAGAGAGAGAGAGAGAGAGAGATGGGGGAGGGGGTTAAGAGCGAGATCACGAGAGAAACAGAGACAGAGAGGAAGAGACAGGGAGATACCAAGAGCTAGATAGAGTGAGGCATGCAGTGACATATAGAGATCGAGACAGAAAGGACAGAGAGAGAGACAGACAGACAGACAGACAGACATAAAGGCAAAGACATTGATACAGATAAAGAAGAGACAAATGCAAACACACACACAAGAGGAGAAAAAGAGTATTACGCATCGATCCGACACGAAAGCGTATTTAGAAAACAACAACATTTGATAAACCCAGAGTTAAATAAACACGACACTGATTCGACAATTAAAAAAAAAAAAGGAAATGTGAATCAATACTCGCCACAATCCATTCAAGACACGGCTCTGATGCTTATAGCACACCAAAATGAAAACAAGAATTGAAAGACAGGACGAATGAAAGAAAAAAAGAAAGAAAGAAAGAAGGAAAGAAAGAGAGAAAGAAATAGAGAAGAAGGAATACAAAAGAAGAAGAAAGAAGAAAGAAGAACGAAAGGCAGGAAAGAAGGAAGAAAGAAGGAAAAAGACAGAAATAAATAAATCAAGAAGGAAGGACAGAAAGAAAGATAGAAAGACAGAAAAAAAAGAAAGACAGAGAGAACCAAGTATTCCAGTGTGTGATTAGTTAGTTAGTTAGTTAGTTAGTTGTTGCTTTTTGGGTCCAGCGGACCATATAGGCCAAATCAGGACCCCTCAGTGTGTGATCAAACACACGCACAAAAGAGAATGTTATGTAAGATATACAGAGAGAATTTGGAGACAATTTTCATATTGATCATACAAAGAAAACGAAATAACAAGTCGCGTAAGGCGAAATTACTACATTTAGTCAAGCTGTGGAACTCACAGAATGAAACTGAACGTAGTCCGCCGCTAGTGCAAAAGGCAGTGAAAGTGACGAGCCTGTTTGGCGCGGTAGCGATTGCGCTGTGCTTCATAGCACGCTTTACTGTACCTCTCTTCGTTTTAACTTTCTGAGCGTGTTTTTAATCCAAACATATCATATCTATATGTTTTTGGAATCAGGAACCGACAAGGAATAAGATGAAATTGTTTTTAAAACGATTTCGGAAATTTACTTTTGATCATAATTTTTATATTTTTAATTTTCAGAGCTTGTTTTTAATCCAAATATAACATATGTATATGTTTTTGGAATCAGAAAATGACGAAGAATAAGATGAAATTGTTTTTGAATCGTTTAATAAAAAAATAATTTTAATTACAAGTTTCCGATTTTTAATGACCAAACTCACTCATTAGTTTTTAAGCCACCACGCTGAAATGCAATACCAAACCCCGGGCTTCGTCGAAAATTGCTTTGCCAAAATTTCAATCAATTTGATTGAAAAATGAGGGTGTGACAGTGCCGCCTCAACGTTTACAAAAAGCCGGATATGACGTCATCAAAGGTATTTATCGAAAAAATGAAAAAAACGTCCGGGGATATCATACCCAGGAACTCTCATGTCAAATTTCATAAAGATCGGTCCAGTAGTTTAGTCTGAATCGCTCTACACACACACACAGACAGACAGACAGACAGACACACATACACCACGACCCACGTCTCGATTCCCCCCTCTATGTTAAAACATTTAGTCAAAACTTGACTAAATGTAAAAAGATAACCTTGCCAAACAAACGCAGAGAGTAGAAAGTACATGTTCGGCTTTCTTCAAAAAAAGATTGTGTATATATGTGCCACATTTGCCGTTCACATCAGAGCACAGCTATGAAATGAACTGAACATATACATTATTGTACAGGATACTGCTTATAGGCACCACTCTTATAGTTGATCGAACTACCTGAGAACAGATGCTTTTAAACAGTTCTATATAGCATAACTGATGTCAAAAAAAGAAGAAGGGGATTGATTTTACATTCCACGAAAATGTCATCAGCGGTGTATTGACTTTTATTGAATTCACGAATACCACTGACAGTTTCCACAGGTTGTTCCGAACAGACAACAGTTCTGGCATTTGAAAAACACACGCAGCGAATTATCACAGAAGTCAGCAAAATATTGACAAAATGCCTCGCGCAACACGTACCTCAGTGGGTAGCGCGCGCGCTTACATAATTAATAGTCAAGTCACATCCTGTCGGTACCTCCGAGAATGTCAGCCGGCCAAGGGGAGTTGTATCTGGGTTATTCTCCAGAGCTGGGTGCCATATTGTGACATGGATTTTCAGTCCTTTAAATGGTTATAACGGATATTGAATGGCAACTAGAATGTACTCTCAGTAATACTCAAGTTAGATAATGATACAGACATGCAACAAAACACATTGTATATATATATATATTTTCTTCTTCTTCTATTCTTCAGTTGTTAAGTGTTCAAATCCATGTCACAACTTTTGGTTTCCATGTTACGAAGTTGACGTACTTTGAAAACCCTTGTACTTTACTGAACGTAGACAAACAAAATGTGCAAGTATTTCTAATTCTTTCTCTGCAGGCCAAGGATAAATATGGAACCAGTATTTATGATTGAAATCAATTTGTGTGGTTAAAATGTCTGGTTAAAATGTCTGGTTAAAATGTCTGGTTAAAATGTCTGGTTAAAATGTATGGTTAAAATGTGTGGTTAAAATGTATGGTTAAAATGTATGGTTAAAATGTATGGTTAAAATGAATGAAAATGTGTGGTTAAAATGTGTGGTTAAAATGTGTGGTTAAAATGTGTGGTTAAAATGTATGGTTAAAATGTATGGTTAAAATGTGTGGTTAAAATGTATGGTTAAAATGTATGGTTAAAATGTATGGTTAAAATGTATGGTTAAAATGTATGGTTAAAATGTATGGTTAAAATGTATGGTTAAAATGTATGGTTAAAATGTCTCGGTTAAGTAAAGAAATGTCAACTTCCTAACATGGTATCCCCTGGTACACAGCTAGAATAACCCTTATATTTCTTTCATAGACTTTTAACACAGCGAAAATAGGAGATGGGGTTGTCTGAATTAACACTTTATATATTGAGATGTCTATTTTTTTAAATACTTTTTAACATTTTGTTTCTGTCTTTCTTTCCTTCCCTTTGTCATGTCTTCACACGTGTACACAAAGGTCACGAAGTCGTACCACTCGCTGTATTATCGATTAAAACTCTCCCCCGAAAGCGGCGTATGGCTGCCTGAATGGCGGGGTAAAAACGGTCATACACGTAAAAACCCACTCGTGCAAAAGCATGAGTGAACGTGGGAGTATCAGCCCATGAACGAAAAAGAAGAAGAAGATTAAAGCTGGAGGGAAAAAAGAGTAGATGCCTTTTGACGATACATTAATTGTTAAAAAACAAACATATTACCCGCCACAAAGCAAACGTCCCACGACAGAAATAATGCTATGAATCAAATGACATTAAAGGCATATGTACGCGCTCCCGTGTTTACAAAGTGTAGTTTTCCCATAATCGATGTCAAACGCACCATAAGACCATATAATGACGATATGTCACCATGCGCGGACCATAATACGTACATGCATTACAGCTTGTTCTAGCCTCTGAAAAAGTGAGGATGTCAACAAAGCCGCGGTGTTAGCTCCCTTGCATCAACGTTACATGTGTTGCCAAATCTATAAATAGGACGATCCAGATCAAAATGAAAATTAACATATCTCAACATTGAAGGGGTCCTAGACCACAATATTTTGCAGGGAACTTAATTTAGCATGTCTCCAGCTGTTGGTAAAGCAATTAGCGTGTATAGTCATCGAGTACATATGCCTTTAACTGACTTCCTATGTCTTCCTAAATCTTCGGTTTCCCGAATTAATGTCTTGAGAACTGTGAATTAAGAACTTTTCTTCGAACAAATCCTGGCAGAAAGAAGAACAAAACGGACTTTACATAGATTTAGAATGAGACAAAAGCGTAAAGAAAAGTTATTGTGATGCGCACAAGACTAGCGCACTAAGTGACAACGACACACAGACGTACAGACTCTGACGCGCAGACCAACAGACAGACAGTTAGAAGTGTGCACAGATGTACAGACAGACTCATTCGTACCAACTCACACACACACACATGCACGCACGCTTAAACACACAATCATAGTTACGCACTCACCCAAACACACGCACGCGCACACACAAACACACACACACACACACACACACACACACATACACACAAGCACACACACAAGCACACAAGCACACACACACACACACACACACACACACACGCACACACACACACACATACACACACACACACACACACACACACACAC
>NW_027127791.1:0-8723 GCF_037325665.1 Littorina saxatilis | reverse complement strand
TTTCCTTTGCAACAAAAGACTTCCTGGTGAAAGCAAGGAATTTATTTCCAGAAAATATAAACATGTAAGACAATAAAATGGCTAGCTTGGTTATGATGGTGGGAGGTGCGATTGTAAATGCGCTTGCATTTTCTGGCAGCAACTATTTGTTTTCTAAACTGCAAAATGGTGAAGAGAGGGAAAGGCACAACAAAGCCATGGAACAACTGGCGAAAGCACAGGATGAATACGAGAAGAAACGAATTGCGCAGTTAGACTTTATGAATGATAAACTCAGGCAGCAAGGACATGCAAACAAAACCTTTGCCAATGTTGATGCAGCCATTCAAGAATACTATCTTGTAACTGGAAAGAAAATGAAGACAAGTGCTCCTCCAAAACTGGGTGACTTTTATCAGCCTTCAGAAGAGCAGAAGGTGGGAGAGATTGTTTTCATTGTTATTGGTATGGCTGTTGTTTACTTTATTGCGCGTGCTGTCAAATCTTAATATTCTGTCATTTAAAAAACCATGAGTGATGCTTTGTTATCTAAAATATATTATTCCCCAAAAGGAAGAACTGCTATTGACAAGCTCAGTGACGCAGCAGGTGTTTCTCAAGATATAGCAAAGAAATGGTTGTCAAAGCAGGCAGTTTGGCAGATCTATTTACCTGCACCAAGAAAAATTACACGACCACACTTTGTTAACATTAAACCGAATGACACTCATCAAATAGACCTGCTGTATTTACCGCACGACACAGTCAGAAGGAAGAAATATAAGTATGCACTGACTGTAGTTGATGTTGCAACAAGATACAAAGATGCTGAACCGTTGACAGAGAAAAGTGCTATAGCTACAGCTGTTGCCCTGCAAGAAATTTACAGACGTGGACCACTAAAGTATCCCAGAATGATTCAGTGCGATGATGGTAAGGAGTTTAAAGGAGCTGTCAACCAGCTTCTGTTAAAACATCATGTTACAGTGAAGAGAGGTATTCCAGGAAACCACAGGTCACAGGCTATTGTTGAGAGCTTTAACAAACAGTTGGCAGAAAAACTGTTTTCATATCAGTACCATCAGGAATTTTTGGACACAGAAAGTAAATTGCGTAACACTGAATGGGTCAAAAGATTACCATCAGTACTTAGAGCAATGAATCTGGAGGTATTTAAAGCTACAGGGTTAAGACCAGTTGATGCAATCAAACAAAAAACAATACCTGTTGCTCCAAAGTCAACAACACCAGTGGCATTACTACCTTTCAATCAGAAAGTCAGATATTTATATGCACCCGGTGAAGCTGAGGGTGACAGCAGGAAGCGTGCAACGGATCCAATCTGGAGTATTGACATTCATGAAATCAAGAGAGTAGTAGAGACAAATCCACCTATATATTACTTGAGAGAACCAGCACCGCAAAGAGCCTTTGTAAAAGAGGAATTACAATTAGTTCCACGTGGTACAAATGTTAAATGATTTTTTATTTCAGATTTTATAGTGTTAACAAAAATGGAAGCAACTTCATTTTTTTAATTTATATTTTTATTTTGAGTTATAAAATCAAACTCACAGCGATGGAAGACTCTGTATTAGAATCTTTATCGACAGTATTTGACACCGTTGAATTACAAGTAACGGATCCTCAAAATGTGCAGTCCAGTGTGCAAGACGCCATTGAACAAATTCCAAACAATTTGTTGATTGAACCTCCAGTAAAAGTGCAGATAGTCAGTTTAATAAAATACAAAACAGTCAGTGATGAGGTGCTAGAAGTTCATGTTTCAACCAGACAACTAGCACTTAATTCTATGGCAGAATTGAATGGAAACTGGGCAGATGAAATGATGAAACGGTTTGAGCAAGCTGCAGAGGATGCAAAGATGAAAGGATCCGGATGGTCAGAAGGTGAAATTTTAAAAATAGAATTGAAGCTAAGTAAATTTGCCCCCATCAGAGGTAGAAGTTACATACCTTTACCTCCTGCTCTTGTCAAAAAACGTGCTGTGCTGAACATAAAGAATGATGATGACAAATGTTTTATGTGGTGTGTTCTGGCAAGACTGTACAGTGTAAAGAAAAATGCAGAAAGAGTGTCTAACTATCATGCATACAGAAATAAACTAAACTTTACTGGTATTGAATTTCCTGTCAGCATTACAAGCATTGACAAATTTGAACAGCAAAACAAACCCATCACCGTAAATGTTTACACGTGGGATGAGAGGAAGATGAACTGAAACCAGTCAGAATATCAAAGAACTCACCAACGATTGGTGATTGTGATACTAACCATGTTGACATGTTACTAATGACTGATGGTGTAAAATATCATTACACTTTGATTCGTACAATGAGTAGACTGATGGCGAGCACAAGCAATCACAATAGTAAACAAGACTTTTGTAGGCGATGTCTCTTGCGTATTCCATCAATTCATGCAGCACTTATACACAAGCAACATTGTAAGAGCGTTGATGATGCGGTTGTGAAGTTAACAACACCACCGCCAGACAGCAAAGTGTATTTTAAGAATGTATGCAAACTACAGAAAAGTCCTTATGTTGTTTATGCTGACTTTGAATCTATCATTGTGCCATATGAAGGACCTTTACCAAAAGACCTACCTAAAACAGTAACTCTAAGTAATCATCAAGTCTGTTCATATGCATTTATTGTTGTTAGTTCAGATGGTAAACATTCTAAACCGCAATTGTACAGAGGACCTAATGCAGCAAAGAACTTCTTACAGCAAATGAACCAAGTGCGAAATGACTGCTCCAAACAACTGAATCTTTCAGACATTGTTATGAAACCTGAAGACCAAGAACAGTTTAACTCTACCACACAGTGTTGGATATGCGAACAAAGTCTAACACCAAACACAGACAATCCAATAGTAAGAGATCATGATCATGTAAGTGGGCAGTTCCGAGGAGCAGCACACAGCAAATGTAATCTACAATTAAAGTTTGATCCTAAGACTTGGAAGCTTCCAATCTTCTTCCATAACTTGCGCGGTTATGATTCACATCTGATCATGCAGGCAGTAACTGATGAATACAAAGCAAGATGCATTGCGCAGTCTTCAGAAAAGTACATGGCCTTTACTCTGAATAGTTTACACTTCTACGATTCTGCTCAACATCTGATGGGAACACTTGAGTCTTTATCTTCATCACTAACTGCTTTCCCAATCACATGTAAGTACTTTGACAGTGACTTAGTTAGAAAGGGAGTCTATCCATATGAATACATGGATTCGTGGGAGAGGTTTGATGAAGATGAGTTACCGCCAAAGGATGCTTACTTCTCACGGCTGAAGGGTAAAGGTATAAGTGACGAAGACTATGAACACGCTAAGACTGCATGGAATAAATTAGGATGTAATACAATGGGTGATTATCATGATCAATATTTGTTGGCTGATGTTTGTTTACTTGCAGATATATTTGAGAATTACAGAAGAACATGTATGAAGCACTACAATCTAGATCCTTCACATTACATATCTGCACCAGGCATGAGCTGGGATGCATTTCTTAGATTTACAGGAGTAAAGATTGACTTGCTATCAGATCTACCTACACTTCAGATGATTGAAAATGGACTACGTGGAGGAATCAGTATGGCTTCACACAATTACTGCAAAGCCAACAACAAATACTTGGACGACTTTGATCCTATGAAACCTTCTAATTACATCATGTATCTAGATGCAAACAATTTGTATGGTTGGGCAATGTGTCAGACGCTTCCACTTCGGAACTTTAAGATCTATTCAGGACCATTTTCACAATGTGTTGTGCTGACAATATTAAAAGCAGGCCCAGACAGTCGAAAGGGATGGATACTAGAAGTTGACTTAGACTATCCACTATCACTTCATGATCTACATAATGATTATCCTTTAGCGGCTGAGAGGTTAAAAGTAAACCCAAGAGAACCTCCAAAGCTGGTGCCCAATCTGTTTCACAAAAAGAAGTATGTGTGTCACTACAGACTGTTACAGTTTTACATTAGACATGGATTAATTTTGAAGGCTGTTCATCGTATAATTTTATTTGATCAAGAACAGTTTATGAAACCTTACATCATGAAAAACACAGAACTGAGAACCAAAGCCGCTGATGCATCAGAGAAAGACTTTTTTAAACTGATGAACAACAGTTGCTTTGGTAAGACAATGGAAAACCCACACAAGAGAAAGGATGTTAGACTTGTTACAAGAGAAAATGAGGCCATCAAGCTGACATCCAAACCACAGTATCAAGACTTTAAATACTTTCATGAACAGCTGTATGGTATCTTAATGAAAAAACTTGTAGTCAAGCTTGACAAACCAGTATTCATAGGCTTTACTGTGCTAGAGTTGTCAAAACTGTTGATGCTTGAGTTTTTGTATGATTATTTGAAACCAAGATATCCCAAATCGAGAGTACTTTACACAGACACAGATTCATTCTTACTTGACATTCCAGCGGATGACATTTACAAAGATCTAGAAGCTGAAAGTCCTGCAGTAAAAGGAAAAGATTCTTTTTATGACACTTGCGACTACCCTAAAGAATCACCATTGCACTCAAATGTTAACAAGAAGGTTATTGGAAAGATGAAAGATGAAATGAATGGGAAGATAATTAAGGAGTATGTTGGATTGCGTGCAAAGATGTACAGTGTTGCAAGTGAGAAAGGGGTGGTTAAAAAAGCAAAGGGTGTAAGCAAACAGGTTGTAAAGTCGAGCATATCGCATGATAACTACAAGGAAGCACTGTTTCAGAAGCGAGTGTTTCACCATGACAACCCTAAGATCAGTTCCGCGCTTCATCAGATCAACACAACTATTGTAAACAAGAAATCTTTAGATGCTAATGACACAAAGCGCGTTTATTCATCACCAGAATATTCTTATGCAATTGGACACTGGAGAACAAACGCGACTCCAAATAGTCTGAGTGTGTAATAAGAATTTTTGTCAATCGGGAAAACCCGCTATGACAGCTTTGTTCTGACTGCAGCGGGGAAGAGAACGTTGCTTGTGAAAGGGGAGTGTTTGTGAAAGGGGAGAAGGCTTTGTTGAGTTTCAAAGCAGCCACCAAGTACACTTATCAAAAGCTTGAATCAAATAAACAAGTCAATTGAATAAGTTAACACTCGGCGGCCGCCCGAAGGCAGCCTTTGAAGCGAAGCGAAGCGAAGCGAAGCGAAGCAGGGTGTTGACCTATTTTGGCGCAACTGGCAGTTGCGTGACCTGATTGCAGTGTTAGCTCTAACTCTTTTTTCCTACTCTTGTGATTGCTGTTGATGTATATTTGGAACCATTGACGTCACTTTCTCAGCCCAATCGCGAAGCAGGGTGTTGACCTATTTTGGCGCAACTGCCAGTTGCGTGACCTGATTGCAGCCTACTCTTGTGATTGCTGTTGATGTATATTTGGAACCATTGACGTCACTTTCTCAGCCCAATCGCGAAGCAGGGTGTTGACCTATTTTGGCGCAACTGGCAGTTGCGTGACCTGATTGCAGCCTACTCTTGTGATTGCTGTTGATGTATATTTGGAACCATTGACGTCACTTTCTCAGCCCAATCGCGAAGCAGGGTGTTGACCTATTTTGGCGCAACTGGCAGTTGCGTGACCTGATTGCAGCCTACTCTTGTGATTGCTGTTGATGTATATTTGGAACCATTGACGTCACTTTCTCAGCCCAATAAAGCCTGATATCCTCATTCTTTTCAAACATGGTTTTGAGTTCTTTTCTCATGTTGAAGACTTCATAAAAAGACATCCCAACTGTGCTGAATTTGGCTCTGTATGGAAATAGTAAACGGGCAATCTCCCTCAATCTCCGTGCATACGTAGAAGAAATTTTAACGTTTCTTTCCAACCAGCCATCCCAGGTCTCATTATGAATGCCTTGTTCTGCTTCATAAAACTTAAATGCGATTTCTAGAACCATTCCATATTGCAAATTGAAGCCCATTGAAGTTGCCTCCTGTCTTTGTATGTGTCTATATCCCTCAACTAACTTTTCAATGGCACTTGCTGATGATGTGATATCTTCCGGATTAAAAAAGAACACTTCCTTCCTAACTTTCATGCTTACATCAACAATTTTTGACTTTAAATATTCGTGGAGTTCATTGAACGTCATTGTTGTTTTGGTTTTCTTTGGTTTTCCTCCATACAAATCTGAAAGTTTCCGTTTTGGGCGTGAAGGAAATTTAGGTAGTTTTCCACTCTGAGATGGCCCTTCATTTTTCATTTGCGATAATACTTCAACAAAATTGTTGAGGTAACTGAGGTGCTCTTCAATAGTTAAAAACTGCTCAGAATTCCATTCACTCAATGATTCCGGTAAAACCATAGTTGGTGAATGTAAAATTAAAGTTGATGACTGTGTTGAAAAATCTAATAGATTTTGATGAGCAACTTGTGATTCAAGAATTTCTCTCTCTAATTCTTCAGAAATGCTATCTTGAGACATAAATATTTAGCAAATATAGTGACAGTAAAAACACTTCTCTCACAGAAAACACAACTGCACGGCAGGCGAGTCCGGAATGAAATGGCAAAATCACCAGGCTATGTTACTATCAACACCAAGTGTTGGGCGGACGTGACGTAACTGTTGCTATCACATGATTTAATCTTGTCTTGCCATTGGAGGAATATAGAAGACAGGCTTGCTGTTTGTTTTTACCAGATCAATACGGTAGTTATGGCTTGCCGACGAAGGGCAGATTGGATCAATACGCACGCTGGCTGCAACTAGTTAATATTTCAATGGAAACTAAATTTAGCGTTGCACAGAGAGAAAGGGGGAATGTACGTTCTGGGTTACTGATTCCGACAGACCCGGCATTGGTTCAAAACAACCTTACTTTACTGTATTTTTTTTTGTATGGATTTATGCAGTATTTTTCTGATTTTGTCGCATGTTTCATTTTAGTAAAAGTTTAGTCCAGAAGCCTATTTTGCGTTAATATTTAGGGTCTGTCGGAATCGGTGAGCCAGAACGTACATTCTCCCTTTCTCTACAGTTTCACCTATGATCTTTCTGTGTGTGTGTGTGTGTGTGTGTGTGTGTGTGTGACGGAGTGATTGAGTTTGTGTTACTGTTTGTCGATTTCTTACGTGAGCCTTGATGGCTTCGCCTCTTGTTGTATTTCAAATCTTGAGGAAAAATCTTGATCTCTTTTCAAAAGTTAAAAGTCTTGCCCGGGGGAACATCCCAGAATCAAACCTTCAGAGTTTCCGCACTGTAGTGTTTGCCACGAATCTCTTGAACGGCCACACACTTAGTAAGGACGTGTTCGATGCTTCAAGCTTCGAGAGAGATGATGATGATGATGAATGATGATGATGAATGATGATGATGATGATGATGAATGATGATGAATGATGATGAATGATAAATGATGATGATGAATCATGATTGAACGTTATTTAACAAGAATTGAGGTTTACGGTAAAGGTAAACTGATGATCTGCTGCAGGAAGTAGATATCAGCAAAATTAAACATGGCCGCCATTGCATTTCATAATTTCCAAAATATCTACTTCCTCTAGTAGATAATCAAATCAAAACATACGTGCACGGGTACATGAGGATGTAGACCAACTTGTGCAATAATACCATCCTCACTACCAGGTTCCAATTAGTCACATCATGTACCTTAATCGGTATAACGAATTACTTCATTCATTAGCGACTATCACGTGTTTGATCCAGTTATACACATTGAGCCTTATATCAAAAGAAAGTGCCGAGTCTCAGGAACACAACCGTACCAAAGTACTGGGTGGCCGAGTGGTAAGTGCACCTCGGAAGCGAGAGGTTGCGAGTTCGACCCTGGGTCGGGGCGTAAGCAATTTTCTTTCCCCTTTCCTAGCCCAGGTGGTGGGTTCAAGTGCTAGTCTTTCGGATGAGACGAAAAAACCGAAGTCCCTTCGTGTACACTACATTGGGGTGTGCACGTTAAAGATCCCACGATTGACACAAGAGTCTTTCCTGGCAAAATTGTATAGGCATAGATAAAAAATGTCCATCGAATACCCGTGTGACTTGGAATGATAGGCCGTGAAAAGTAAATATTCGCCGTATAATTGCTTGAGATTTACTGGCCGATGTGAATGCGTGATATATTGTGTACCTCTGTACTGTACCTCTCTTCGTTTAACTTTCTGAGCGTGTTTTTAATCCAAACATATCATATCTATATGTTTTTGGAATCAGAAAGCGACAAGGAATAAGATGAAAGTGTTTTTAAATTGATTTCGAAAATTTAATTTTGATCATAATTTTTAATTTTTTTAATTTTCAGAGCTTGTTTTTGATCCAAATATAACATATTTATATGTTTTTGGAATCAGAAAATGATGAAGAATAAGATGAACGTAATTTTGGATCGTTTTATAAAAAAAAAATGTAATTACAATTTTCAGATTTTTAATGACCAAAGTCATTAATTAATTTTTAAGCCACCAAGCTGAAATGCAATACCAAAGTCCGGCCTTCGTCGAAGATTGCTTGGCCAAAATTTCAATCAATTTGATTGAAAAATGAGGGTGTGACAGTGCCGCCTCAACTTTTACAAAAAACCGGATATGACGTCATCAAAGACATTTATCGAAAAAATGAAAAAAACGTCCGGGGATATCATACCCAGGAACTCTCATGTCAAATTTCATAAAGATCGGTCCAGTAGTTTACTCTGAATCGCTCTACACACACACACAC
>NW_027127790.1:0-24707 GCF_037325665.1 Littorina saxatilis | reverse complement strand
GTTTCATTGGTGACACGACTTTTGAGCGCCAACATTTGAGCGCCAACATTTGAGCGCCGCACTTTACAGCGCCGCACTTTTGAGCGCCGCACATTTGAGCGCCGCGACATTTCAGCGCCGTAGGTGTCATTGTGTGTCATTGTGTGCTGTTTTCTGAATAGTCGTTATTTGATCCGTTATTTTGCGTGTTTGTTTGTTTATGTGTGATGGTGTTTATGTTTATGGTGTAGTCTGTAACACACACACACACACACACACACACACACACACTCACACACGCACACACACACACACACACACATGCATACGCACACACAAACACACACACACACACACACACACACACCAGGGAGAACAAAAATTTGCATACTTTTATTGACGACTGAACATGAACAACGGGCGCGCTGGCACATTAAAATCACCGGCATGACTAAAAGCACTTAAATGATCTAAAACATGAAGGTGAAGGCCAGACCTTCCATTGTGTCGATCAAGCCACGCTGGCCAGCATACTTTTGCATACTTTTATTGACGACTGAACATGAACAACGGCCGCGCTGGCACATTAAAATCACCGGGATGACTAAAAGCACTTAAATCATCTAAAACATGAAGGTGAAGGCCAGACCTTCCATTGTGTCGATCAAGCCACGCTGGCCAGCATACTTTTGCATACTTTTATTGACGACTGAACATGAACAACGGCCGCGCTGGCACATTAAAATCACCGGCATGACTAAAAGCACTTAAATCATCTAAAACATGAAGGTGAAGGCCAGACCTTCCATTGTGTCGATCAAGCCACGCTGGCCAGCATTGTATTGCACAATGATCCGTTTGGCACGCACCTGCAGGTCTCTGTACTTCCGGCGCTTGGGGGCGGGAGCCTGGCCTGCCAGAAGGCGGGTGATGTCGGCCTGCACAAGGATCTGTTCTTTCTTGAGCGCAGCGATAAGCCGCCACAGGCTCGGTGAATGCGCCCCGAGGAGGCCCTGGAAGGCGTTGTGAAACCCTTCAACGCTGTTGTTGGACTTAGCATTGTCCGTCAGGGTCCTTTCGTGAAGGTTCCACATCTGCACAGCAAACATCGGTTGATGGCGTGGTCCACGACGTCGAGGACGTCCAATGTATGTGTCCTCGAAATAATCTATGATCGGTTGGGCACGTGCGTCCCAGAAAGCCGATGTGGGGTCAAACACAGTTTCGAATGCATTCTCAACGTCTGCAGGAGGAAGGTTGGCGAGAGCTGGCAGCATTCTCATCAATTTTGCAAACTCTTCCTCATCTCTGTACACAGTTGCGAGTCCATGGTCTTGGATGTGTCGCCAGACATTCTGTGCCAGATGGAAGTGACAACCCGTCAGCTGTAATCCAGGGAAAGTTTCATCGAACGCTGAAACCGCGGCTCTTTCGAAGTCGGTCATCAACGTGCTTGGCGCAATGCCTGGTCTCAGCGTAACCAAAGCTTGGAGAAGTCTATCATATGTGGCACGTGACTTACTTGGAAGCAGGGCAAAAACAACAGGAATTGTTGATCCCATGTAAAGCACGTGAATCGAATACACCTGAGTAAAGTACCCCGGGGCCACCTTGAATGTCCCATCTGCGAACCAGTCTTCCTGCTCAAACAACAACCGAAGACCATCAGGTGTGGCGAAAAGAAGAATCCTGTCCGCTCCTCGACCAGAGTCGTACGCCAGGAAAGTAGTTCCGTCTGTGAGAACCTGCCACACATATATATATATACACACAGACACATACACACATACACACACTTAGCATATTTTTTTATGTGTGTGTGTGTGTGTGAGAGAGAGAGAGAGAGAGAGAGGGGGAGAGAGCGCGCACATGCCTGTACTGGCACACAGCTTACACACGCACACACACACACACAAACACACACACAAACACACACACACTCACCTTCATGTCCTCTGGGATTTGACCAAGTTCTGCAAGCGTGGCTGGTAACCTGGGCAAGTTGTTGCGTTGCCGCTGTCGTTGAATAGACCTTGTCATGGAAAACTTGCTGGGAAGACTTAGCACTGTAGCTTGAGATAATCCGTCGTGGCCATCCGCCAGAATTTGACGTGTGGCATCCTGCATTGTGTGTGCTTGGGACTTCATGCGATTTAAGGCCTTGTCAGCCTCCACTTTTGGAAGATTTGGGGCATGCTGATGGTCTCCGATCTCGAGTACTTCCTCCCCATTCCTTGTAGGCCCCTATGTATCCTGGCTTTGCAGAGTTTTTGGTCGCATCTCCAAAAGAGCAATTCGGGATCATTCGAGCTCCTCTTGTCAAAGCGGAATGCATAACCGCCAACAGTCAATTTTTCTTTATTTCTTTTGCTCAGGTACGTTTCTGCCATCTTACCGCTAGTCTCAGTACAAGTGCTGTGGTTGAAACTAATACAGTGCTCTGCTCCTTAGCTGTGCGACAGCAATTCACATCGCCTATTCCGTACGTGTGAGTGACATCGATGTGTGACAGGAATCGCTTGACAAGTGGCCCCCTTCATCCCCCCCTTCCTCGTCCTGATATGGCTCTGCGTAGTCGGCTGGACGTTAAGCAACAAATAAACAAACAAACAAACAATCGATGTGTGAGTTCATTCTCACGCAGGTTACAGTGTGTGTGTGTGAGTTCATTTCTGTAAGAGCGTACTCTGCTCCTTAGCTGTGCGACAACAGTTCACATCGCCTATTCCGTACGTGTGACATCCCATATAATAATAATAATAATAAGGTTATTTATAAGGCGCTTATCTTATCTTATGCTGCAGACTACAATAACTCTAAGCACACACTCACGTCTTTCGTGATACATATACTCGACCCGGCGCTCAAATGTGCGTCGTTGTAATGTGCGGCGCCGTAATGTGCGGCGCTGTAATGTTGCGGCGCTCAAATGTTCGCGCTCAAATGTTGGCGCTCAAATGTTGGCGCTCAAAAGACATGGAACCGTTTCATTATGTCAGCTATGGCCCTTCGTGGTCGGCTGGGCGTTAAGCAAACAAACAAACAAAAAACAAATTATGTCAGTCATTACCCCCCGCGGGTTAGGAGGAAGAATTTACCCGATGCTCCCCAGAATGTCGTAAGAGTCGACTAACGGATTCTGTTTCTCCTTTTACCCTTGTTAAGTGTTTCTTGTATAGAATATAGTCAATGTTTGTAAAGATTTTAGTCAAGCAGTATGTAAGAAATGTTAAGTCCTTTGTACTGGAAACTTGCATTCTCCCAGTAAGGTCATATATTGTACTACGTTGCAAGCCCCTGGAGCAATTTTTTTATTAGTGCTTTTGTGAACAAGAAACAATTAACAAGTGGCTAGCTTTATCCCATCCCCCCCTTTCCCTGTCGCGACATAACCTTCGTGGTTGAAAACGACGTTAAACACCAAATAAAGAAAGAATGTCAGACATTAGTCAAAATCAATGGAAATATAGAAAAATTGTCAATTCCGGGTCAATAGGAACACATCGTCTGCAATTCACCACATCAATATCAAAACACAATAGGAAACACATCAGGTAGAAAATTATGACAACTGACACCGGCACGGTTGGCCTAGTGGTAAGGCGTCCGCCCCGTGATCGGGAGGTCGTGGGTTCGAACCCCGGCCGGGTCATACCTAAGACTTTAAAATTGGCAATCTAGTGGCTGCTCCGCCTGGCGTCTGGCATTATGGGGTTAGTGCTAGGACTGATTAGTCCGGTGTCAGAATAATGTGACTGGGTGAGACATGAAGCCTGTGCTGCGACTTCTGTCTTGTGTGTGTCGCGCGTTATATGTCAAAGCAGCAGCGCCCTGATATGGCCCTTCGTGGTCGGCTGGGCGTAAAGCAAACAAACAAACTCAACAGTTCGAGGTTTAAAATGGAGCGGTAGACTAACGAACCTGATTTAATTCTTCATGATTGATATTTTTGGGGTTATTTGAAGGACGTAGTATACCATAAACAACCTTAGACAATCAGTGACTTGAGTACAGCCATTACAGGCAGGAGGAGGGAATCGGGCCCATAGAGGATTGCGTTCCTGTCATCGGTTAATTTTGCGCAAGTGTGACTCTACCATGAAGGGGTCATTTTTCCAGTCAATCTTGTTCGGCGAATATCTTCATGGTTGTTGTGCATGAATTTTACTTTGTTCATCACCATTCCACGAAGTTTCCTGTTTGTAGGTTTCATGGTCCGATTTTTTTGCTTCTTTCAAAAGTGTTCCAAAGTACCCCTCCATTTAACCTGTAAACTCGCAACTGTGTTGACCTTCGTCATGCATAAGCTGTAGTTAATAAACACCAAATGATAACTAATTCGGTCAACGGATGTAGAAATTATAAAAACAAAATTGGGTGGAATTTTGTGTGTGTCACCATCCATGTTTGTATTTTTGCAAGCAGGCAGGGGTGGAGTTGTGATGATGCGGCGCCGGTTGACTGAAGACACACGAACCAGCACTATTCTTCGGAAGTGTTTGGATGACAAATCAACATTATTTCACATTGAATGGCGGCAGACATTTATGTATATATTCTCAGCTCAGACGTGTGCTTTGAATTCGGATGTTTAAGAACAAGAGACAAACTTGAATAAAGCCTTACGAAGTACATGATTGTAACTGGAGCAAAAGTGTGTGTGTGTGTGTATGTGTGTGTGTGTGTGTGTGTGTGTGTGTGTGTGTGTGTGTGTGTGTGAGTGTGTGTGTGTGTGTGTGTGTGTGTCTGAAGTGCAACAGTTAATAATGACGATGAGACAGAATGCTAAAGCACAGATCCTTTTATCTAACAATTTATATCGTCCTACTTCTTTTTTTTAAATGATGCTGTGTTGACAAACGTTCTCCGAGCAAACGTCTATCTAATGTTTTTTTCATCACATTGAAAGAATTTCTTCTTAGTAGAATGAAGCTGAATTAAAATGTAAAGAAAAAAGACCCATTGCTCAAAACATTAAGAAACAGGATGATTTTGGTTCGGTCGTAGACCTAATAGAGAATACTACATGGCTTGCTGTGTCGTACCAGATTTACACGAGTTGTTTTTTTAAATATTGAACTGCGAGCGAAAGCGAGCTGTTCACTATTTGAAAAAGCAACGAGTGTAAATCTGGTACGGAACAGCAAGCCATGTAGTATTCTGTTTATCCTACATACTGTACTTACGTGTATTTTACTGAAAATGTCCTGCATTCGAGGCAGCTAAATTGAAGACGCTTGTTTTAGAACCTCGATCTCTTCTAAAGCCTCGTGCAATCTATTACGTCAAAGCAAAGAAACGTCACTCTGAAAGTGTGGCGTGACGTGTTAGTTCTAAAGATTCATCGAGGGTAATTAGCGAGCGCAATTTGTGTTTCTATAATGACGTTTGTCTCGGTGACTTTGGCATCATAAGCAGTGGAAAAACAGGTCCCTGCCAGACTTGCTTGACATGACCTCATTTACATGATATACACACGTGTGATTTGAACGATTATTATCTCACGGGTGTCTCTCACGTATGTAGGATAAAAAGCATTACCGAGGGATTCATTCGAGGCCAGTGTATCAGTGCAAATTGAAAATCTGTGAAACCTCAGATATAACTTTATGAAACAAACAGAATTTTGATAAAAATAACCAAAATTCACAGTAGTTTTTTTTGTGCATCTCCCTCTTCACCCAACCCCAACCCTAATTGATGTGCCCTAAAAGCGCTCAAAAACAGACACACGTTAGTTTTTCGCCTCAGTGCTTATCCACATTTACAAATATTGTATCATTTATTTTTGGTCACTGCCCTTCCCTTTTCTGATAATTATAGTCAAGATTTCTTTAATTTCCCTTGGATTCCCGATGGCTCCACGGTAGACACCATGATCAGCGCATGCGCACTAAGGCCACTCAAGTCACTTTCCCGAATCTATTTATAACCTCCGACACAGTAGGGTAAATGACCGAGACGGCTTCGTGCACCGCGACCAAGTGGGAGGGAGAGACCCAAGTCGGTTAGCCCCCAAGAAGGTGACAACTCTCACCAAGTTACCACCCAATGGTTGTCACCCGCTTCGATCTTCGTGCACCTCAGCCCTGGACAAAAGAAAACCAAGAACACCTGTTCTCTAACTCATTATGAAATGTGAAAATTGTAATTAAAATTATTCTTTTATGAAACGATTCAACAATGGTGTGAGGTAATACAATGACAGCATGTTTCAAAAGAAGAAGACGTCATAACATTCCAAGAATGTTTGACCACATACATTATTTTGTTCTGAAAAAACGGAGTCATGGAAAAAAGCACGTTTCCCCAACTCGCTTCAATAAATAGAAGAAAAAGATGATAATAATGTATAAGTAGCCTTTGGATACTACAGGAGAAGAACGTAAGCATGTCTTTTATATTGACAGAATAAAGTAAATTCAATCGGTGTTACTTAGGATGAATCACGTTAACTGACATAGAATCCCAGCCAAATGAAAAAGTTTCACACACACACACACACACACACACACACACACACACACACACACACACACACACACACACACACATTTGCTCCGAAGAATAAGACCGACAACATGCAAGTAACTGACACTCAAGCAAATTGGAATAGTTAGAATCTCTCTCTCTCTCTCTCTCTCTCTCTCTCTCTCTCTCTCTCTCTCTCTCTCTCTCTCTCTCTCTCTCTCTCTCTCTCTCTCACACACACACACAAGCAAACATACATACATGCACACACACACACACGCACGCACGCACGCACACGCGCACATACACACACCCCACACACACACATGCATGCACACTAGAATCATCTTTTCAAACTAGAATTTCAATTCTTCGGTATGTCCATCGTAAGTTACATTTTCCGGGGAAAGGGGAGCGGGATATCAATACCGATGCACATGATATTTGATGTCACACATGGTTGAATTTGATCATATCGCACCACGTGGTTCTTATTAGAATAAGATTTATGATACATTTTTAGAAGAAAAGAAACTTTCGGATTTGACGTCTTATTTTGAATGAAAAAATACCAGGGGCCAGGAGTGTGTGTGTGTGTGTGTGCGCGCGCGCGTTCCTGCTGCCTGCCTGCCGGCTGCCTGCCTGCGTGTGTGTGTGCGTGCGTGTCACACCGAGGTCCCGTGGCGGCCGCTTGTTAAAAGTTCGTGGCACCTGGTAGTCATGCTAAAGAACATTGATAACTTAATCTAAAATGCAGTCCCAAGAAATGTGTGTGTGTGTGTGTGTGTGTGTGTGTGTGTGTGTGTGTGTGTGTGTGTGTGAGAGAGCGCGTGTTGGTGTACGTTTGAATGATTTGGTACTTCAATTACCAGTCATGTAATACGCATGCAGAACGAGTGTGCCCAGCGGTCATATGGCCGCTGGGCTGTGTGACTTAGGTGGCTTATTACGCCGACACAGACGGTTGCAAACAGTGCAGATGCAGTGAGTTGTACCTCCTTAAATTACGCTATAATGTGCATACATACACCCCCGCATGTGCCTCTTTTTTTTCATGGAGGATGAGAAGAGTATTAATGTATGTATTCTTATGAATCATTGTTACTGTTCTTCAGGAGTCACTCCTCGAACATATTGTGTACATCATTTTGGTTACGTTTATAGTACGTTTTCGCATGATAAATTAAAAAAATAACAAAATAAAAATTAAGTAGATGTGCAACGCCAAGGCACTGCATACCCCAGCGAAAGACAAACCTCTCTCTCTCTCTCTCTCTCTCTCTCTCTCTCTCTCTCTCTCTCTCTCTCTCTCTCTCTCTCTCTCTCTCTCTCTCTCTCTCAAACACACACACACACACACACACACACACATACACGCACACACACACACACACACATACCCCAAGTCACACACACACACTCACTCACACGCACTCTCTCACACACACTTCATACACACAAAACAAACACCCATACGCACATATGGACAGACGGACATACACACCTTTACAAACAAACACACACACACGCACACACATACACTTGTTCACACACACACACCACACACACACTCACACACACACACGAGTACAGACTCATGCACGCGTGCGCGCACACACACACACACAAATACACACACACCCCACACACACACGAGTACAGACTCATACACGCGTGCGCACACACACGAGTACAGACTCATGCACGCGTGCGCACACACACACACACACAAACACACACACACACGAGTACAGACTCATGCACGCGTGCGCACACACACACACACAAATACACACACACACCCACTCACACACACGAGTACAGACTCATGCACGCGTGCGCGCGCACACACACACACACACACACACACACACACACACACACACAAACAGTAACACTAACACATGTGCACAAAATGAACACAAACACACACACCGCGCGAGAGAGAAAGACTACAGGGAGGCATGACGTCGTGATGCAATAATTGACGTCAAAGACTTTTGACCGTGACGTAATCTTCTCACGCGAGCTTTATCCATAGTCTTGAACAACCGTGCACACAAATAGACTTGGAAAGTACAGAATTTCTACCCGTCCAAAGCGGCCTTGGGTGGCGTTTGCTGAAAAAATGGGGGTGCCAATTTTACCCACCGTATTTTTGTTAGTATGGTCCCAATTTTTGGTGAACTTCCATCTCCAACTGTAGCCCATAATCGGGCACAACGAATCCTTCTTCATCATGTATTATCGGTGTGAACATTTCTCAAGTCGATTGCAGTATGTGGGATACCCCCAGCTTCGCTGGGATGAACCGATTCATTGGCATTGCTTACAATATATCAACTTTTGATACACAACGTTACAGGCAAGCACTCTAAAAAGAAAATGTTCGGACATCACTTCATCGTAATAGGAAAAGAACAGTGTTGTCCTTTGTGATCATCGTGTTGTTTTTTACATTTAGTCAAGTTTTGACTAAATGTTTTAACATAGACGGGCAATCGAGACGAGGGTGTGGTGTCTGTGTGTGCGTGTACGTGTCTTATCTGTGTAGAGCGATTCAGAGAAAACTATTCGACCGATCTTCATGAAGCTTCAAATAAAAGTTCCTGGGCATAATATCCCCACACGTGTTTTTTCATGTTTTCGATAAATACCTTTGATGACGTCATATCCGGCTTTTTGTGAAAGTTGAGGCAGCACTGTCACGCCTTCATTTTGTAAGCAAATTGGTTGAAATTTTGGTCAAGTAATCTTCGACGAAGCACGGACTTTGGTATTGCATTTCAGATTTGAGGCTTAAAAATTAATTAATGAGTTTGCTAATTAAAATTGATTGTATTGTATTCCTCATCTTCTCCTAAATTCAAAAATATATCGGTATACTATGTTTACCCTTAAAATGTGCTCAGAATGAAAGAAAATAAGTTCAGTAAGTACGACAGACGCGTGCTTCGCGGCGGCGAGCGTGACCCATCTCGGCCGTATTCGATAATCATATGGTTAGCTGAGACTATCTGAATGTAGTCTCGGCGATGACTGGTTTGTGGTGTTGATCTTGACTAAATGTTTTTATATCGCTTCACGCGACTTGTTTACCTATATTTTTGCTTCTTTTATTTCAGAGGTGAATGGGGCTCTCTCCGAAGGGCTATAGATTTCCATTGGGTGAATCATCACTTGCTACCGGTTGGCATAAAATCTCTATTGAAAGAGAGGTGTAGCGACGTTTATTGCATCCACAATAAACAGAATAGAATGTTTTGTTTAAATAGTCTGTCAATGTGTTTGTGGCTGTGCTTTTCTGTCTCTTACTGTTCTCTCTCTCTATATATTTCTCTCTCTCTTTCACACAAACACACACACACACTTCTCTCTCTCTCTCTCTCTCTCTCTCTCTCTCTCTCTCTCTCTCTCTCTCTCTCTCTCACACACACACACACACACACACACACTATTGCTCTTTCTCTCTCTTTTCAATAAGGGCACAGACAACTCCAGCCAAAGGTTTTGCTTTAAATCTTAAAGCGTTACTTCCCTTTAACCTCATTAGGTTTTATGGGCTTATCAGGGCGAAGAACCGAAGCGCACACGTTCCTGTGGGAAAGATAGTTCACACCTTGACAAGTGGGTATTGTGTGTGTGTGTCTGTAGAAGTGTTTGTGTGTGTTTGTTTCTTTCAAGCTGATCTCTTTTTTCATATGATCCGAATAATACGATGACTTAAATCATTACACGATGACTCTCTCTCTCTCTCTCTCTCTCTCTCTCTCTCTCTCTCTCTCTCTCTCTCTTACGGACCCTAACAACTTTCGACCAATTTCCCTCTTACCTGTTTTATCTAAGCCTTTGGAGAAGCATATTCAGAAATATTTACTGGAATATATGGAACGAATGAATTTGTTTCATCCATTTCAGTCTGGATTTCGCTCTAAGCATTCATGCCACACTGCTCTCAGCTCTTTATGTGAAACTTGGTTATCAGCTATTAATGAGTCCGAAGTAACAGGAGCGTTATTCCTGGACTTTAAAAAAGCCTTTGACCTTGTAGACCACTCCTTATTATTAAAGAAATTACAATGCTACTTAAAAGATGACTCTGCTTGTGCCTTCTTCGAATCATATCTTTCAAAACGGACACAATATGTATTCATCAACTGTAAAACTTCGTCGAATGATTTTGTCAAAAGTGGTGTGCCTCAAGGGTCTGTATTAGGACCTATATTGTTCTGTATTTATATAAATGATTTACCTCTTCATGTGTCAGATGAGAAAGTAAGATGTGAGTTCTTTGCGGATGATTCATCAATCCACACCAGTCAGAAGTCTTTGGTAGCCGTCAACCAATCTCTTCAAAAAAGTATAGATGAGATGACAGAATGGTGCACCACTAATGCAATGGTTATTCACCCTGTTAAGACGAAAAGTATGGTGATTACAACTAGACAAAAACACCAATTAAAACCCTTACAACTTCAACTGTCAATTGATTCAACTCAAGTGCAACAAGTTAAAGAGCATAAATTATTAGGGGTTACCGTTGATCAAGAATTGAAATGGCAAACTCACTTGAGTAAAATTTGCAAATTAATATCTAAAAATTTGTACTTATTGTCTAAATTAAGACATTATGCCGATGTGGAAGCACTCAAGTTGTTTTATTACGCTCACATAATGCCCCATATCAACTTTGCTTCAACACTTTGGGATAACTGCAGTGATGTTCATCTCAAACGACTCAATTCTCTTCATCGCCGTGCTGCAAAACTAATTCTGCATGAGTCAAATAAGCCAACAGATGATAAATTAAAGCTCCTTAATTTCCTTCCCTTGAAAGATCAGTTGACGCTAAACAAGGCTGTCTTTATGTACAAAGTAATTAACAATAATGTTCCTGGATATTTAAAATCACATTTCAGACATGCCACAAAAAGATATGGGTCCCAGAACCTGATTCCCCCCATCCCTCGTCTAGACTTGTATAAGTCAAGTTTAGCCTTCTCAGGAGCATCTCTATGGAATTCCATACCCCTACCCCTCCGAAATGCCTCTTCTGTGAAAACGTTTAGGCGCCAGTTTCATTCCCGCTTAATGGGTAAATAGAACACTTTTCATGTCTGATTTTTTAGTGCTTTTTACATTTAGTCAAGTTATGTTTGTATTTTGATTTGTTCTTTATGTGTAAGTATTGATAATGATATACATGCGAATGATTGGGACAATTCCTCCCCACATTTGTTTTTTTCCTTTTGTTATTAGTTGTTTTGGATGTTTATATGCAATGCATTATTGCAACAATGCTGCAATTTCCACACTACATGTTTTTCCCATTTTTGAATGTGTATACAAAACCATAACCCTTTTCTTATTACTATTTACATTATATACGTCTGTAAGTAACAATAACCTTGTCAATTTTACTATCTATATTATGTGCGTCTGTATTAAGTGTTTGTATAAGGGACAGGTTGTAAGATTAGGCTTTGCCTAAAACCTCTATCCTTTTGTAATAAAGTTCAGTTTCAGTTTCAGTTTCTCTCTCTCTCTCTCTCTCTCTCTCTCTCTCTCTCTCTCTCTCTCTCTCTCTCTCTCTCTCTCTCTCTCTCTCTTTCTCTCTCTCTCTCTCTCTCGTCATTTTAATAACATGAAAATCACACACACACACACACACACACACACACACACGTGCATACACAGACGCACGCAAGCACACACACATAGTCATTATTACGCTACATAAGGATTGCCAAGAAAGAGCTTAAAATGGCTTTATTTGATGTTTTGTAAATATTGCAATTGATGTACCTCGAAAGATGCATGCGAAAGAAAGAAAGAGTACGAGTTGAAGCGGTTCTCAGTTATACCTAAAACATAGCATACAGTCAGTACGAATCAAAACGTGTGTGTGTGTGTGTGTGCGAGCGTGCGTGCGTGCGCGTGCGCGCGTGTGTGTGTGTTAGTGCGTGCGTGCGTGCGTGTGTGTGTGTGTGCGTGTGTGGGGTGCAGTGGCACTTACACATTCGCACGAGTTTAATCAGAAGACATTAAATTGGAGAAAAAAAGTGCATTACTGACTCAAACACAAATGACGTACAGGGAAATTAAAACCATTCACTTCTGCCAAAATTACTCTATTTTATGCAGCGATTAAAAGCAAAATCTTGTAAGTCACACACATCTCGAACGTTTGAATATATAATAGCTAAGTCTGCATTGTATAATCTGACAATACAATGGTTTGTTTGCTTTGCAGACGTCGTTGAGAGCAACTTGAAAAAGCCGCCTTGACATACATGCATGCACTTAATATGACTGAATTTGTTTGATGAGCAAGAGCGAAACCGGAAAATAATCGCATTTGATCGCACATGCTGCGATCGACGGTCACTTTGATTATGTCAACGGCAGGCGAAAATGACTTGGCAATAAAAAGTTGCACCACTTTTGGTTTAGGGTCAAAGTGTCCACAGTGTTAGAGGGTGAAAAATATCAGAAGGGCGAAACGATAAAAAATATAAAAAATCTTTCAAACCATGATGTCAAACACAGTTGAAACCAACAGAGCAAATAAACAAACCTGTACTTGGTAGATTCCTTATAGCTTTTTTTCCAACTCATATTACGGATGAGTTAGGGAGGTGGAGGGTGTGTGTGTGGGAGGGTCGTGAAGTTTTACATTCAAAACGCTGGATTTTGTCTGGTCGATTTGAGTTATGTCTGTTCGGGAGACCGTCTAATGACCAATATGAGAGATGTATCACCAAACCAAAGAGATATATAACACAAAAATACATTTGCCTTTCTTCACAAAGCTGGTTTCAATATAAAAATGCGTATTTCTTGTACATTTCAACGCAAAGGGAGGCACATAAACGTTGCCGCATTAGACGGGCGCTGTGGCGGGGTGGTAAGACGTCGGCCTCTTAATAGGAAGGTCGAGGGTTCGAATCCCGGCCGCGGCCGCCTGGTGGGTTAAGTGTTATCAACATATTAAGATGACTACAGTCACTCGAAGAGCAAAATCTTGTTAGAGAATGAAGCTACGATGTGGCACACGTCAGGAGTTTCAGGCACAGTCCTCCATTTGGAAA
The DNA here is from genome assembly GCF_037325665.1 of Littorina saxatilis. Lineage (NCBI taxonomy): Eukaryota > Metazoa > Mollusca > Gastropoda > Littorinimorpha > Littorinidae > Littorina > Littorina saxatilis. The sequence continues at coordinate 11,166 of NW_027127790.1, read as the reverse complement.
CATGCCAAAATTCAACATCCTGACTGCTCTCTGTGAAGAGTTAGACTTTTTGTTGTGAATTACATTGTTTAAAATACACTAGCGGCTTTTATAAAATAAATTCATTAAAAATGTTTCATCTTCACAGGGAGTAGTCAGGGTGTTGAGTTTTGGTATATGACTAAGTGTAGGGATGGTCTTATTCGTTGTAAAAAAAAAAAAAATAACCAAATTTTAAATGGTGAGCCGAATTGTTTTCACGGTAAGGGGTGTACCTTTAAGGTCAGCGTGAGACACTGTTTTTACTTTTTACTGTTTTTACTTTGCTCTTGAAAAACAATGAACGTGTACGGCATGATGTGTTAATGGTATGTTCACAGCGACATAAGCAGCCAAACAAATTGCCAGTTTGAGACATTGACAATTTTACTAAAATGATATTAAGAATAAATGTGTTTTTCAAAACGTGACACATTAATACATGCACATTAAACAAAAACATAGACTATTCACCGTGTGATGAGTTAACGGCGAATAACGCGAGTGAAGCCGGAAGATATAATCAGTGAATCAATACGAATCAATAATATAACGAGACTAAACGCTAAGATCATGGCAACACTGTAGAAACTAGTTCACACACTGTACAAGTAGGAGACAAGTAGGGTAAGAATCAAATCATTAATGTATACAAACAAAATGCAACAACAATAAACTTAAACACAGAAAAAAGTCATGGCTATTTTACAATAAACTTTGAAATATATAACATTCCAATCCGATAAGGCTCGGTTCCCTTCGATCAAAACCCTGTCGCTATTTCAGAGGAAGGAAGGTAGCTCTGGATATAAGAAAATAGCCACCGGTCTGTTTTGATCACTTTGGCCTCCTAAATTGGTCAAATCTGCATAAGAAATAAGAATACCAAAGACCGGAAAAAACAAAACCTCAGCACAAAGCTGAATGATATTGAAATAATACAAGTGTAGCATTAGTGACTACAAAAGGGTAAACACCGAAGCAAACTGGTATTTTAATAGAAAAATAAAACTGAAACCATGTGAATTGTTTAACTGGAAGAAATCGCGGTTAAATAATCAAGCTTTTCACAGAGAGCACTCTTCTTTCATAGTATTGTTGCTTTAAAAAAAAGATTAAAAAACTAATAGCATTATCCTAATGTATTAGAACATATTAGTATGATTGTACGAGGTTTTTTATTTTGGTACATTTCCTAAAAGGAAATATCTAGAAATGTCACAATGTGGACGATATCAATATCAGATATCAAAGATCCTTTGCTGTGATTGTGTTAAAACGAGAATGTTTTACTGTCGATGTTTTTCCGCGTTACAAAGCTGCATTGGTTTCAAATAACTGTGATTGTGATTCCAGGCGCTAAATTATCAATATGAGAAAGTAATGTGTTCAAGTGGGCCAGTGAAAAATTCAAGATGCCCAAATCAAGATAACGTTCTCGCTGTCACATGTTTGTTAAAGTGTTTGACTCTTGAGTATGATTGTTCTTCACTTTATGGGCTACCGAAGTAGCAATACCGAAGTCCGGTCTTCGTCGAAGATTACTTGACCAAAATTTCAACCAATTTGGTTGAAAAATGAGAGCGTGACAGTGCCGCCTCAACTTTCACGAAAAGCCGGATATGACGTCATCAAAGACATTTATAAAAAAAATGAAAAAAACATTCGGGGATATCATACCCAGGAACTCTCATGTCAAATTCCATAAAGATCGGTCCAGTAGTTTGGTCTGAATCGCTCTACACACACACACACACACACACACACACACACACATACACATACACCACACCCTCGTCTCGATTCCCCCCTCTACGTTAAAACATTTAGTCAAAACTTGACTAAATTTAAAAAGGGATTTGTTTTCCTCTCTTTAGAATAATTCATAGCTTCTGAAAGCGCAGGGGCCTTTAGAACCCTGGTTTCTGGGAATTCCTCTCAGAAGATGCGAGATATACAGAAAAAGTGCAAAGGGATACAGAGGTTTAAGGAAACAAATTGTTCAGGTGTTGTTTTTGTATCATTTTGCAAACCCCTTTGCTATGAAGAAAGAATTGGCCATGTAGCATTGAAAAAAGAGGGATCAAAATAAAATCATCAGCAAATGTTCACCTAATGACTGTTTTTAAGCCCTTAACTTGTACGTTTGTTGTTTGGCTTGATTCCCTCCTTCCAAAACGGTGTCACGAGAATACATTTCAGTACAGAACATCATGCACATGCTGTGCGAAAGGCAGAGTGTTTCTTAACCACACATTCCCTCACTTGACATTACATCAAACAATGTTGGGTACCTAATTACTATGAGTTTTCATCGTGTTCATTGATTCACGGACCAGTGATCTCTTGGACGACGTTCTCTGACGGTGAACTTTTCTTCATTAAGGGGGTGAATGTAACTGACAAGTCGCTTAAACAAAGACTACAGACTAAACTTCCTTCCAACTTCGACTTGGGAAAATGTATAAATTCTCTTTCTTTCTCAGATCGTCTTGGAAAGATAACAATTGATGTTGCTGCGACTATTGAGAAACGTTGGCTGCGTTCGTTGTCAAGAACGAACCAGTAGATTCGTCGTTTTCAAGGACGGACTAGTAGATTTATTTGCTGTAAAACAAAGCAAAACCTGTTATATATCAATGCACAGTACACAAGCTCTTTCAAGTTACAGCACAACAGGTTCTTCTCGCCCTCAACTGTTCAAATAGCATTAGCTCTTATAGTATGCACTCACATATATCGGATATGAAAATAATGCGACGCAATAAGTGGCACCAGCTTGCATGATTCATTAATACAGAAGATTTCTTATCCATCCATGGCTTTCAATAAAGAAAGATTCTTTGAAAGAGATGTCTAGTCTGTTGTTTTAATTACTCCTGAACTATCTTTCAATATAACTAAAATTCACGATGGTAAAAGCACCGATAGACCAAGCTTTTCACTATATTTACGCCCAATGCTACTAACAAACAATAATAACAAGAACAACTCAAAATAGAACCTGTCTGCAATCCTTTTGCGTTCGCGTCTTTCAGCCTTCCTCTTCTCAAGCTCACCAATGTCCATGTACAAGTCCTCTTCGTCGCTTGCATTCTCAGAGGCTGCAGACACGCAAACAGTGTCGCAAGCTTTAAGTTTGATTCTTTAATCAGACTGCCTCTTTGTGTCACCCATTAACGATTACTTTAGACGTACATCACCCTGGCTCTAATCAAACAAAGAACATGAGCCATCAACGACCACCTTTCCCACGAGATTGATTTTCACTACAAATTAAGTGATCTTTTCCTGGAATCGTATGAGAATTCTCAAGATATGCATACAGAAGGGACCTGTAAAATATCTGGGTTAATGACACACAAACAACAATGTGTAGACACTAAACAAAATTCATATATTACCACGTTACTCTGTCACGGCCAAAAACCAAACCAATGTCACATCCTCGGATGAAAAAATGTAACGTATTACTGATCTTCATACACCAGCTAAAGTGGCAACTTGACTGCATGTGTTCTTAATTTATAAGCTGTATATGACTGTAAGGTATTGTTTTGTCGATAACAAGCGTTCCAACAACTTACCTTTCTTGTTTGTTTTTATTCTACATTTTCTCTTAGCCCAGCAGAAAATACCTACCGTTTTCGCAGCTCTCATCATGGATACTATTGATGTCTGTATAGTCTCCTTCCTCTTCTGTAAATATGTCAATCAAAAATCGTATTAGAACGACGATGAAGAACTTTCTGTTAACAAAGACTGACATGACATAAATGAATGCTCATTAAAGAAGAATATCATATTGCTTTTAAAAGCACGTTTATAAGCTTTGCTGGTTGTGCTCCATTTACTAATTGATTGTATGCGGCTTTGTTGTATGTAATTTGCTGAATAAAATTGTTTAAACCAAAGAAGATTTAGGTCAGACTCATCACGTCATATTCTACTTTTGGGGTGAAAAGAGATTCAGGGAAATGAAACAATTACAAATGTGCACATTCATATTTTAAATGAGAAAAACAGTGCCTAAAAACTCTCTCATTTTTTGTCTTGAGTGTCAGATGTAAAAGCACAGCACGACCTTTCCAAAAATATCGTTGCATTCTAAACTCTCAATGGGTCAGTTTTCTTATTGAAGTCTTATCCCCTTCCGAACATTCTGAGCCAAACGCTGTGATAGATTTGTCCACAGTTGTGGAAACAGGTATTTGGGTCCAAACAATAACATCACTTTGAGTTGGAAATTTACCTGCTGCTACACACATACACACACACACTTTGTTTTGTATGGACAGTTTGTCAATTGAAGATAGTGTGTGTATTTAAGAAGGACACTGTGAATAACGTGTCTATAGCTATGCAAGTTTTCAGTCGCACTCATTTTAGTCAGCCGTGACATACCGCGACGGAGCACAGTGAAGGATGTGTCGTCGCTCCTTCTCTCAAAGGCCTCTGGTGGTAGTGGCATTTGTTCACGAAGTCCGGCACACACTGAAGCCGTGACAAAGAAGTGTTGATATAAAATATAGCTATCACATATAGAACAGTTTTAGCAGCTTCCAGTCATTCAATCCAAGAACTGAGAGAGCTTTTCTAAAATTACCCGTCAGTACCCACATTATCATCAGCCTCCGGTGACACTGACAGCGTCATTCTTTGAACAGAGAGAGAGAGAGACAAGACCAAATCTTTATTTCCGAAGGTTGTGGCATATACATACATTTAAGGGGTTTTAATCAGTCGTCGCCCGGATAAGGACTAACTTAACGAGAAAGGGAGAGACAGACAGACAGACAGACAATGGCAAACAGAGATATACAGACAGACACACAGACACAAACAGACAGACAATGACAGACAGAAATACAGACAGTCAGACAGACAGACAGACAGACAGACAGACATATACATAATTATCTAAGAGCGTGACTAGTCTGTGATTCAAGACATACAATATTTTCTACCCTTTTTTGTATACCAACACTGCAGATCTGACAGCGAGTTGGTTTTTCTTTCTTTTTTTCTAATTGTGTGCACTCGTGTGTTTAATACTTGTGCAACTCACCCCAAAGCGACGGTGCGCCCCCAACTGCCCCATCAGCGCCGTCATCCATACAAGTGTCAGGTGGTAGTGGCATCTTTGTGCGGTCTACATTCTCTAATGATGACACTGTCGATGTGCATAATGATCCTCCATAGATGTCATTACTGATCATAAGGCTGACGTTGGAACCCCGATACACTGCGTTTGAAATTGCTGCATACATATCACATACATACTCATTTGAAGTGAAAATTGTTAATCAAACAGTGTGATATCTAACCATTAATGTTTCTGCTTACATGAGCTTAATTAATGTTTGCAGAGGAAATATACTGCTCATCTTTTACAATGCACATAAAGCATTTTCTCAACTGTCACCGGCTGTAACATTGGCGGTGTATACGCTTGCACGAGAATTGATGCCTGACTCACCAGTGCAACTAAGATACATGCAGTCATGGGATTTTCCAGTGTAAGGTCGGTGACCAGAATGACCATTAACATAAACAGAACAGCTTAACGATGAGGTTTTCCAAGATGTGTTGAAGCTGGTGCCTTACAGCGGTGCTTAATATTCTTTGACGCTTGTATTTAGTTGAAACAACAGCAACAACAACAGCAATAGCAACAAGAAATTCCTTCGAGGTAGGAAAAACACCCCCGTTGGTCAAAGGGAAATAACCATTCTCACTGCACCCATTCTCACTGCCACCAACTGAGAAGGTTATTTCCCTTTGACCATGAATATGTTTCTCTATAAGTCCTTGTAGAATCTTAATCCACCAATAACTCCCTAACCGTGTGTTTGACTGGTCCCAATTTTTGTAAGGACCGTCTCAGGAATGTATAGAACCTGTTCACCAAGTTTGGTGACGATCGGTCCGTTCATTCTTGAGATCTATATGCGAACACAAACACACAAACACACAAACAAACAAACAAACACATCGACCGAAACCTATACACACCCCTATACCGGGGGTGTAACAACGAAAACAACTGCACTCTGCCAATTCGAAGAGGAGTCGATCTGGCGCTTGATCTTCTTTTAATCTCAGATTTCATTAGATAAGAAAAATGTATTCATCGTTACATGATAGGAATATAAATGATAAGCGATCGAGATATAGCATGCGATTTAATACACAGTCCCGATTAGTAATTTTTAAGAAATCAAATTGCAATTCTGCACATAAAAAAGGATTTAGAATATTGTTTTGAGCTCTGTATATATCGAAGGCTATAAGGATGGTCTTACGTAACTCATGTACAAGATTGACCGGATCTAACGGGCTGATAGAACTGTTTTTTGTGGGAAGGACTGTGCATTTAATTACCCAGGCGATAACGAAGACAGGTGTTGGAGGAATAAAGTAAAGTTCAACGTCAAAGATAAAGCATTCACGCATTCACGCATTCACACGTGTCTCAAGAACACGTTTCTCATCAATTACCAGCTTGAATGAGCCAGGCATTGTATCTGTGATCAGTCACTGTGGAGCCGTTTTCACATGACCTGGGAAAGAACGACAACAGCAGCTTAGTCTTGGTAATAATATGACAAATATCAAGTGCACACACAGGCTAATAAGAAAAAAGGTCATTATTTTGACCATCAACGGCTTTCTTATCTGCTTTTAAATTGCAAGAAATCAACATGATGGTTACGTTATGTTTGTCTCGATAGTATTGTGCGTACTCAGACTCGAAGACGCGAAACAAATTTCTCTTTTAATATACAAACAATATGTGTATGGTTTGTCCATTGTTCATTAAAACTTATCTTGTTAGTGGATTTTCTTTCTGCTTTAACATATAAAAAATAATTCCTTGCAGCGTTTAGAAGCCCAGAGTTAGGAATTCTTCAAAGTACATACCTACTGGAGAAATCTGAAAAAAAAAACATGAGTTCATTACTTTGGTCACAACTACTACTAAGACAAACAATATTAATTACTACCACCATCACCAACACACCCACTAAGATAACAATTTCTTCTATTAATATTTCAATTAAACCCGTAAAAATTGACCACCCGCACACTTTCCATTTTAAACTTTCTTTAATCCTGCTAGATAAGTTAATATCTGTTCACAAATGCTGTTAACTGATCATATTTGTGCCAATGAATGTTACTCCCCCTGTGGTCACTGAATTTTGAAACTCTCAACAGTTCTTGGTATTTCCCCAGTTTTTTTTCTCCATTTCATATGTTTTTCAAAAACTCATCGAGAATGCAGTTCTGATCGAATATGTTTGAGTTGTATATATTTTTTTTCAGAATAGAGAAAGCTCAAAAATTATGTACATAAGATTAACATAAAATTGCCTGAAGAGTCACGTGACGCTATGACATCGTTACTAAAAATAGATTTTCTGTGCCCATTTCTTAATCACTTCACATTCAGACTGAAGAACAAATCCACAATTATTATCCTATTTTAACAAAATATATTGAAATATATTGAAATTCAAGCCGTTTTATGTCATTTGGAACGATTTTCATTGTTAAGAGTTCCCAAACAAATACATTAAGTAGAAGTGCAATGCCAAGGCACTGCATTCCCCCGCGAAGGACAAATCGCCTCTCTCTCTCTCTCTCCCTCTCTCTCTCTCTCTCTCTCTCTCTCTCTCTCTCTCTCTCTCTCTCTCTCTCTCTCTCTCTCTCTCTCTCTTTCTGTTCGTTGCAAACAATATAATGACTTAAGACCAGAAATGTTGAAAAATATTGACACCCATTTGCAGTGTTGCCAGTTTGGTAAACTGATTTCATGCAAAGTACAAAGTGTGGTTTGAAAACATTGCATGGTTTATTTTCAAGGTATTTGAGTTGCGTGGGCAATCTTGTGAAAGCTGTCGCTGAGAAAATAGATTCCGTAATCAATGTTTTGATGTATGTGTTCTGCGCGAACTTAGAATCCGGTTTCATTCTAGAATGGACCGGGTCCAGGTTGGAATTCTAACCCTGCGCAAGTACAGGGGTGCCATTCTAGAATGAAACCCTTGTTGCTGGTCCATTCTAGAATCGGCCGTGCGCAAGGTTGGAATTTGGGTCCAAGTTGGAATAGTCATTTCAGTTAGACTATCACACAGCCAAAGCCACAAATGTGGATTTTCTGTTTGTTTTTGTTTTTTTGTGTGTTTGGTTGGGGTTTTTTTCTCGGGTTTTTTACACTTTACTCAAAGACATCGTGAATTGGGATTGTGATGTTCTGAAAGTGATTACGATTTTGAGAGACACTCAGCACTGATCGCTACGAACGGAAATTTCCGGACTGACAGTGTTTTGCCGATCTCGCTTGTAACTTTTAATCTTATTCATATACATGAAGTTGGTCTTCTGAATTGTGAAGATATAATGTCAACTTTTTTTTAAACCTGTGACAACAGCTCTATAACTCACTCTGTCCTTCTGTTGGTCTGTCTGTCGGTTAGTCGGTCTGACCGTCTGTCTGTCTGTCTGTCAAGTCACGCAGACAGGACAACGCTGGAGTCTCGCCACTCTACAAAGAAGGCTCCTTACACAGCGACAGTACCTCCAAAGCCAAGATACTGCTACAACAGTTCCAGTCCGTCTTCACGAAGCGTGATGACTCTCCTCCACCAGAGTTGAAAGGCACCCCAGTCCCCCCACTTGAGAAGATTACCATCACTACCGAAGGTGTTGCAAAACTCCTGAGGAACCTCAAGCTCAACAAAGCATCGGGACCAGACGGCATACCAAACCGCATCTTGAAGACGTGCGCTGACTCCATTGCCCCATCCCTGACGGCGATATTCACCACCTCTATCGAGTCAGGTGAGCTCCCGAAAGACTGGCTATCAGCGAACATATCCTCTGTCTACAAGAAGGGAGATAGGAACAAAGCTGAGAACTACCGCCCAGTATCCCTGACCTCGGTCGCCTGTAAGCTCCTTGAGCACATCATCTGCCACCATCTTCACAAGCACTTCGAACAACATGGAGTGCTATCCAGCCGCAACCATGGGTTCAGGACCGGCCACTCATGTGAAACCCAGCTGCTCACCACCATGCAGGACATTCTGTCATCCCATGATGCTGGCCACCAAACTGACGTCGCCATCCTTGATTTCAGCAAGGCCTTCGACACTGTCCCGCACAAGAAACTACTCCACAAGCTGGCCCACTACGGTGTGCGGGGAAGTGTCCACAACTGGCTGACCAGTTTCCTGACCAAGCGGAAGATGAGGGTTGTACTGGAGGGCGAGGCATCTGAAGAGGTAGAGGTCGAGTCCGGCGTCCCGCAAGGCACAGTGCTGGGTCCGTTGTTGTTCCTGTGCCATATCAACGACCTCCCAGACTCAGTCCAGTCGTCTGTCAGACTTTTTGCGGATGACTGTCTCCTCTACCGCCAGATCCGCACCTTTCAGGACCACCTTACGCTACAGGCAGACCTAAAGAGCTTGGAAGAGTGGGCCAACCAGTGGGGGATGAGGTTCAACGCTAAGAAGTGCTACGTCCTCTCCACCAGATCCACATCCCACTACTTCTACAGCCTCGGAGACACCATCCTCCAACAGGTCGAACAGAACCCGTACCTCGGCATACAGATCTCAGCCGACCTGAAGTGGGGCCCCCACATCACCAGTCTCTGCAAGAGGGCAGGATCTACCCTGGGCTTCTTACGCCGGAACCTCCGGAACTGCCCACGTGAGTGCCGTCGCCTTGCCTACATCACTCTTGTCAGGTCCACCCTTGAGTACGGGGCGGTGGTCTGGGACCCCTACTACAAACAAGACGTTGAGAGACTCGAACGCATCCAACGCCTAGCCGCTAGGTTCATCATGAAAGACTACGTGTCCAAGGACCCAGGCTGCGTCACCAAGATGCTAGAGTACCTCCAACTTCCTACACTCCAGGAACGCCGTCAGCAACTTCGCCTGACGATGCTGTTCAAAATCATCAATGGACTTGTACCTGCCTTACCCCCTGACTCCTTCCTCACCCCGGTGAGCGTATCTCGGCGCCGAGTCAAGCCTAAAGCCTACGAGGGGTATGAGAGCCAAAACATCCTCCAGAGACAGGCAACCAACAACAGCCGCTGTTTCAAAGCTCCTACCTCAAAGACTGATCAATACAGGAACTCGTTCTTTATAAAGACAGTGATCGAGTGGAACAACTTGAGCGAAGCCACCGTCACCTTGACCACGCCCAGCGCCTTCTCATCGGCGTTAGGGGGGCAGAAACCAGTGTGAGAGCCTCAGTAGTTTTTATCCAGTTTTTAACATTGTAACATAGCATTTTTTAACTGTGCTTGAAAAGCCTACATTCTAGGGCAAACGGACTAAAGCAGCAAGAAGACCAGCTGGAGTTGTACACTATATATATATCCACCTTGTGTACAGTGAACTTTTAAGACTCTTTTAGATGCGCACACCCAAAAAAACGTCACGTTGATAGTCGACGTCGGCTTCTGTGGCGCACCCGCCAACCACCAACCCAGGCGGGTTATCCAGATCCAGATCCAGAAAAGAATTGTCAAAAAACCGGACATTTCCGAGAGGGAGACAGCGCTGACATTGCAAGCGGCCGCAACCGGCTCTCATCACAAAAACAACTACCCTGCAAACATTACCGCCCTGGTAGTCCCCCTTGCTGTGGTCTGCCTTTGTTTATTGCGTACTCAGGAGTGTCAACTTTCTTGACGTGACATGACATCGCAAGATCGCCAAAGGATTTTTTTCAGGGGTAGACAAATCAGCCCCATTTTATCAAATGGAAGGTGCAGGTGGAGATAATTCAAGGGAAGACAACTCTGTCTTACCTACAAACATTACGGCCCCCTTTATTCAAGGGTTTCATTCTAGAATGGCACCCCTGTACTTGCGCAGGGTTAGAATTCCAACCTGGACCCGGTCCATTCTAGAATGAAACCGGATTCTAAGTTCGCGCAGAACATATGCATAATGTAGTATTGCCAGTTAAAATGTTTGATATGAAGGAAAACGGTAGCTGTCAAGGTGTAATGAGAAGCAATAGTGCATGTGTACAGATGGAAAGAAGGAGAGGGAGGAATTAAACGTCATAATCGTGCCAGAGTTACAAGACGATTAAATGTGACCATTTTGAAGCTCAAAA
>NW_027127789.1:0-4000 GCF_037325665.1 Littorina saxatilis | reverse complement strand
TTGAATTGAATTGAATTGAATTGAACTTTATTTAAAAAGGATTAAGATTTAAGGCTACGCCTTTTCTTACAATCTGTCCTTGGGACGCACAGACACACAATGATAAAATTGAAAAATTAAAAATTAAAAAGTTTACCAACAAAAGGAGGTCAGAAAACTTCAGCACGTGATGATAAAGATGATGATGATGATGATGATGATGATGATGATGATGATGATGATGATGATGATGATGCATGAAGAGCATACATAATTATGTGGTTATTCATAAAATCAAATGCATACTATGCAAGTAATTATAAGTACAAGCTGGTAGCAATCGAACATGTAGCAATAGTACAACAAAAATATGTTCAGAATATGCAATGCACAGCAGCATATCTTTGGCGTAATACTAAGTGTGGTAAATCAAAACGCGTTAAACTACTCAGACATTAAGTGTTTTTTGACACATTTTTAAAACTTTTTAATGACTTTAAATTGCTTAAAGGATGATGGAAGTGAATTCCAAACTGATGTACCCGAAAAAGCAAGACTGGTCTTATGAAGGTCAATTCGTGGAATCGGTGGGATCAAGTTGACCGACCCATATCTGTCGGTAGCTTTATTAAATAATGATGTAATGTAAATCGGCACTTTACCGTAATACAATTTATGCATGTACAGAAGAGAAGAGAACAAAAGAGAACAGAAGAAAACAGAAGAGAACAAAAGAGATACTATTGATCTGACCGTTTGAGGGGAGTTTCTGGCGAATTTGACTGGAATGTGGGGAAGCCAATGTACCTAAATCTAGACGCACACGCCACGATTTTCTCAAAAACGCACCGCACGCCTGTTAATCAATTAAATCCATCGAACGCAGAAGAAGAAGAATCAATTAAATCAAATTCAGCGAATGCGCTTCAGAGCGCTGCCTCTCTCGGGCGTGGGAGACAACAAGTAGACCAGTGGTGGAAGGACAGGCGCGCCATCTATGACGAGGTACCTAGTAACGTTCATAAAGTCCACAGACAAGGGAAGTAAACCAGTAGAAGGAATCCCCCCAAAAAGTGGTATTTCTTTGCTTATTTATACCGAGTATTTGTAAAAAGTAATTATTGAAGAAATACTGTAAAAGTAAAAAACTAAACTCATGACATTATGAATTGCAACGGCGCCGCACGCGCGCACACGTTTCAAACTTACACGCGCACGTACACACCTACCCCACACACTTACCTACTCTCACATACAAAACATGACAAGAAACAAGACACATAAGGAAACGCCAAATTGCACAATACGGCACCGCCGAGAGAGCTCTTCGGTCGCGGAGACGAGATAACTCAATTTGATTCAATTCAATTCAATACAACTGTATTATCTGAATCTAAGACAAACAGAGAGTTTTCCTTTGGCTCTGTTATGAGCAACTTGATTTCTACAGTCGCGGCTTTACTGATCCGACTAAATTAACTCACGCGTTACCACGAGAGAAAATGTAAGTTTTACGCCCTCACGGCAAAGCCATAAGGGGCATGTTACACGGGAAAACCCGGCTTTGTATGAAAATAAAAAATAAAAATGCAGGGGGGGGGGGGGGGGGGGATGTAGACAGATGGCTGCCGGCTGCTGGAGGAGACCTGAAATGGGCTAGGGACCGGGTTGGGTCGTCTTGGGTCAGTGCTGAAATGGTTACTTTATTGGCTGTTGGCCGAACGGACACCCGAGCTTCATATTTTTGCATGCATGTATTCGTGTTTCCAAGGCCTGAGGCTTTCGCTGTGACCCTGGGATCTTTATCGTGCGCATGCGTGCACACGGGGGTGTACGCGTTACCACCGTTTTGCCTGGAACAATGTACAACAAGCACGTTTCAATGACCTAGTCATAACATGCTGAATTTATTGTTTTATGTTGTTACTGTTTATGTTGTATGTTGTATGTTGTTTAATGTTGTGGTATATGCATACACCTAGCATTAATTATTCATTTGAGATGATAAAGTTTTCTTTGTCTCTGTCTATGTTTTTCAAAGAACATTTTATTGAAACGTCGCCCTCAAAAGAAAAACCTCGCCGTTGGCTGAATGGTCGACGGTAGGAAGGGCAGCGAGTTGATTTCGTCGGTCACACAGATGTACAGTACATACATCAATTGATAGACATCTTATTTTCACACCTTTTGGCCGCATCTTGGTCCTAGTTTTCGTTTGGTCCTTATCTGTGTGTCTGTATATATATATATATATATATGTGTGTGTGTGCCGTGTGTGTGTGTGTGTGTGTGTGTGTGTGTGTGTGTGTGTGTGTAGTGTGTGTAGTGTGTGTGTGTGTGTGTGTGTGTGTGAGTGTGTGTGTGTGTGTGTGCGTGTGTATGTGTATATACGTGTGTGTGTGTGTGTGTGTGTGTGTGTGTGTGTGTGTGTGTGCATGCGTACGTATACGTACGTACGTGTGTGCGTGCATCAGTGCGTGCATCAGTGCGTACATGCGTGCGTGGGTGCGTGCGTGCGTGAGTGTGTGTGGTTCCCATTGTTGTTCTGAACTTTTGTCTTGGTTTGGATTCTTTTTTTCTCTCTTGTAAATCATCGATGTTGTTGTTATCATCATTATTGTCATCTTCATCATCGTCGTCGTCGGTGTCGTTTTTCTTCTCTGCAGCTGTCCTTCTGTCGATTCGCTATTCAGTTGAAATATTGCCGGTCTACATTCTGGAACACTGTCAACGGTAACGCAATAGTAGCGAATTGGTTGACGCAATACCTTTTGTGTAAGTAACATGAGAAAAAAACACCCATAACAAAATCCCAATTTTGCTCTTGTCAAGCTCAGAATAATTTACAGTTAATCCATTACTGGTACTGCAAATGAGCTAGAAATAAACCCTCAAACCCTTTCACCCCCACTAAATTTAGCAACCATTCATGTGATATTTTCGCTCAGTTTCCGGTCCTCAGACGGAAGTGACGCCAGTCCAGATTTCAGCAATGGCGACACAGGCCATTAGCGCTTCATGGTTGCTTTGTCAACTAAGCCGAGTCGGGAAAGGTTGGGGGAAAAGGGCATACGTTTGTGACCGACCAAACGAACTAACCGTGACTAACTATGGTTGCTACATTTAGTATCGCCCTCTGTTCACATCAGAACTTTCCACGAGAAGGGGGCCAAAAGAGAGAGAGAAAATCAAAATGAGGTGTGCAAACTATCAATTGATTGGGTATCGATGAGGCTTTTTGTCAGAGCGGGTGTATTGTGGCAGTGTTTCTGGTTTTGCTGGGCGGTGCGATGTTCAATTTTAGAAGCGTGGGAGTAAAAAGTTATAATGGACGGGTCTGATGCAAGATTGAGTTGGCCTGTCGGCGAGGCCGGTTTCACGGTTTGTGAAGTGATTAAACTGATGAAACAGATTCAAAGGTCACATTTGAAAGTATAATGAAGATGTTCGATCCTCTCTCTCTCTCTCACACTCTCTCTCTCTCTCTCTCTCTCTCTCTCTCTCTCTCTCTCTCTCTCTCTCTCTCTCTCTCTCTCTCTCTCTCTCTCTCTCTCTCTCTCTCTCCCTCCCTTCACCCCCGCGCCAGTGGCGGCTCGAAAATTGCAGTTCACTGATTTGTAAGGATTTCAAGGTGAATTTCTTTCGGTTTAGGTTATTTGCAAAAATTTAAAACAAAATCATTTTGTTTGTGTTCATAAGAAGTAGCACAATTTATTTTCACCTCTTTCATTAAGATTTATGATTATCCGGTGTTTTCTGGAAACATATTGCAAGTTTGGTATTGAGAAGTTTTCCTTTGATTCCTTTAGGTTTTAGGTTCAAATACGCCCCCAAACTCTTCTGAAAAGGGCGCGGTGGCAAAACAAAGGTAGGGCTAAAGTTATATAAGAAGATTAATTAAAGAGATGGAAATTAAATCCAGTATTGTATCAACAAACGCTGATACATGTATCGTTGCTTTTGGGTATATGACAGCTATAACATGTTTGTAATTAACAACCACCAGAAACAACAACAACGA
>NW_027127788.1:5000-9261 GCF_037325665.1 Littorina saxatilis | reverse complement strand
CAAAAGTTCAGAACCATGATGCTTCTCAAAAGTTACAGAAGCATGATGCCTCTCAAAAGTTACAGAAGCATGATGCCTCTCAAAAGTTACAGAAGCATGATGCCTCTCAAAAGTTACAGAAGCATGATGCCCCTCAAAAGTTACAGAAACATGATGCCTCTCAAAAGTTACAGAAACATGATGCCTCTCAAAAGTTACAGAAGCATGATGCCTCTCAAAAGTTACAGAAGCATGATGCCTCCCAAAAGTTACAGAAACATGATGCCTCTCAAAAGTTACAGACGCATGATGCCTCTCAAAAGTTACAGAAACATGATGCCTCTCAAAAGTTACAGAAGCATGATGCCTCTCAAAAGTTACAGAAACATGATGCCTCTTAAAAGTTATAGAAGTATGATGCCTCTCAAAAGTTACAGAAGCATGATGCCTCCCAAAAGTTACAGAAACATGATGCCTCTCAAAAGTTACAGAAGCATGATGCCTCTCAAAAGTTACAGAAGCATGATGCCTCTCAAAAGTTACAGAAACATGATGCCTCTCAAAAGTTACAGAAGCATGATGCCTCTCAAAAGTTACAGAAGCATGATGCCTCTCAAAAGTTACAGAAACATGATGCCTCTCAAAAGTTACAGAAGCATGATGCCTCTCAAAAGTTACAGAAGCATGATGCCTCTCAAAAGTTACAGAAGCATGATGCCTCTCAAAAGTTACAGAAGCATGATGCTTCTCAAAAGTTACAGAAGCATGATGCCTCTCAAAAGTTACAGAAGCATGATGCCTCTCAAAAGTTACAGAAACATGATGCCTCTCAAAAGTTACAGAAGCATGATGCCTCTCAAAAGTTACAGAAGTATGTGTCGATGTCATTTGGCCTCTTTGACTTGATGGATTTTAAACGTAAAATGTGTCTTATTTAAACACGTGTGATGCTTGGCATAACATAAACAAACACACTGACCGTTGGAGAGTATCACGGTCTGTAAAGACTACTAAACACAGTTCATTATTTACATTGGAAAAATAGAACGCTCAAATACTAATTCTAAGACCTTCCTCGTGTGTGTTAACATCTATTCAACGGTAGCAGGCTAATTACCCCCCCCCCCCCCCCCCCCCAAATAACTGCCCCCCGGACAATTGGACAATTGCCCCCCGGACAACTG
Organism: Littorina saxatilis; assembly: GCF_037325665.1. NCBI lineage: Eukaryota > Metazoa > Mollusca > Gastropoda > Littorinimorpha > Littorinidae > Littorina > Littorina saxatilis. The sequence continues at coordinate 8,098 of NW_027127788.1, read as the reverse complement.
CCCCCGGACAACTGCCCCCCGGACAACTGCCCCCTGGATAACTGCCCCCCTCCCCCCTCCCCCGAATCTATAAAAAGCATTCTCCATGAAAGTCTTCGTGCGTGCGTGTTTGTGTGTTTGTGTATTCACTTTTTCACTAACAACCTATACAAACCTGACAGAGTTATTTTCGGCATTGCGCGTCTATTAAAGTGAAGTATGTGAACAAAGAATAACTCCGCCATCGTGACGCTATTTGTTTATTTGTGCTCCGCAAGAAAACTGTAGAGAATACGATGTTATGGGCGTGTGCTTGAGCACGTGTCCAAATGTCATCCGTGTATACATGTCACGATATAGCTATTGAATACATTTTGATATTGTATCTGAGACTGACACCATTTTGGAAAAGTTTTGTGGCGAATCAAGTTCGACACACCCGCAATGCTAAACTGGGAAATACTCCGTAACTATGGCGATTAATGAAATCAATGTCAATACGGAAACTGCTACCTTATTCCAACTTCACTGCATCAGACTCAGTCTCGATTCGGTTCATCGTCGTTTTTACACCCCCGGTATAGGGGTGTGTATAGGTTTCGGTCGATGTGTTTGTTTGTTTGTTTGTTTGTGTTCGCATATAGATCTCAAGAATGAACGGACCGATCGTCACCAAACTTGGTGAACAGGTTCTATACATTCCTGAGACGGTCCTTACAAAAATTGGGACCAGTCAAACACACGGTTAGGGAGTTATTGGTGGATTAAAATTATACAAGGACTTATAGAGGAACATCTTAATGGTCAAAGGGAAATAACCATTCTCACTCAGTCACTGCCACCAACTGAGAAGGTTATTTCCCTTTGACGGGGGTGTTTTTCCTACCTCGTAGGAATTTCTTGTTTCTTCTGCTTCTCCGTTCATGGGCTGAAACTCCCTCGTTTACTCATGTTTTTGCACGACTCTGTTTTTATGTGTATAATCGTTTTTACCCCGCCCTTCAGGCAGCCATACGCCGATTTCGGGGGAAGCATGCTGGGTATTTTTGTGCTTCTATAACCCACCGAGTAGGGTGAAGCGGAAAACGAGTGCATGGAGATTTTACAGTGTGAAATCTTTGCCCGAACTTCTTCTTCTGATTTCTCTCATTTCTGTCATACTTGTTTCATCACACTCTGAGAATATCACACGCACAATATTAGCGAAATCTTCTCTTTTTTTCGTCAGTCGGTGTCCGGTCTCTTTGAAAGTGGCATGCGGCTCGCCATAGCGCCTTGCTAACATTGTGTTTGACATTCTTGTCCAGAGCTGCGCCGGCCATCGTCATGATAACTTAATCTGAGCAGGGAGAAAACTTGAATCAGTATCAGTGTCCTTGCGTCGGCAAGTCGGTTTGTTTGTTTGTTTGTTTGTCGGTTTGTTTGTAATTCCCGATTTTTTCCGAGCCCTCTCCAGTCCACCCAGCTGGACATGGGTACCTGACTCTATTCAGGGCTGTGGAAGGCAACGACAGCGAGAGAGAGGAGTGGTCACCGCCCTCATAAAGCTGGCCCTAGATCCAATGGTTATGAGACTGTCTTTACCTTTTTACTTTGTTTGTTTGGGGATGAAAATCGGATTGTGTTTTTTTTTCATTTTTTTTTTCAAATTCTGCTAATGTTTTTTGTCTTAAAGATGCAGAAGGCGCTATCAATTATCGTTGTCTAATTGCGGACGCTTACCTCCCTTTACAGTTCCATCTTATTTGTCTGTGGCTGTGTCTGGTTATTTGTTGGTTCGCTGGCTGGTATACACAAAAGAGTGCATAATTATATTTCTGTACTTTCAATCGTAAAAAAGAAAAGACATTCTGAATAAAAATCGATCGATACCTAAATGGTATTTGTATTTTTGCCCCAAACTGATATGACAAAGAGCTGACGACAGTTTCGCCCTAACGACAATGGCCGCCACGCCCAAGTGAGGACTGGAAGTCGCATTTAGTGGAGTGATCGTCAGCTCGTCACAGGGATGTCGCAACCCGCTCTACCTGGCATCGCACTCATGTCGGTGTGTAACTCCAGCTCGGCGCAGTCCGCCACTCGTGTTTAGAGCGGACCACAAAGACTGACTCTCGATACATTTATTCACATCTTTTCCTGGATGCTGATTATGTCTTTTTTTTATTCCTACTCCAGCGTCTGTTTGTTGTTGTTGTTGTTGTTGTTGTTGTTGTTGTTGTTGTTGTTGTTGTTGTTGTTTTGGCGGTTGATATGATGCATACGACAGGCGCAGAGAGTGAGAGACAGAGACAGAGAGAGAGAGAGACAGAGACAGAGAGAGAGAGAGAGAGAGAGAGCGCGACAGAGACAGAGAGACACAGAGAGACACAGACAGACACAGACAGACAGACAGACAGACAGACAGACAGTCAGACAGACAGACAGTCAGACAGACAGACTGGCGACAACCGTGTCACGCACGCACAGACAGACAAAGTTACGATCGCATAGGCTACACTTACGTGAGCCAAAAAGCAGGAAGAAATTCCCCCTCTGCACTGCCAGGAACCAGTGAGACTGTCGTTTTGACTATGTGCCCAAGCACAGGTGAATTGTTGAACATACGTCATCAACAACCAGTACTGATCGTAAACTACCTTGTATACTCGCCCACCCCTCTTATGTACCAATTTCGCTCAAAGTAGGGTGTGGGCGCTTCCTGGTACTGTACCCTCTACATAATCTATTATTCGTAAGAAAAAGCGGTATTTGATCACTTGGTATGAGAATGATAGTAAGATTTGTTTCTGTGCAAACATGTGTATATCTATATATCTATATACCCTCTATGTCTCTTTCTCTGGGACACAGACGCGTTCGTCAGTGTGTGTGCAGGCGCCTCGCGAGAATCAAACACGCAAACCACAACAATCCCTTTGTCTTATTGTTTTACAACAAATGCTCATAATCGCAACTGCTTCGTAGCGCGTGTGTCTTAGAAACAAAAATCATAAACTTCATGCACGCGCTAAAATACCATTATTGTAGTCTGTTCATTTGTCCTGATCAAAGTCATCTAGCAAAATCGGGGGTCCCAGGACCCCCAACTTAAATGTGTAGGGGGTCCAAGTACCCCC
>NW_027127787.1:0-7048 GCF_037325665.1 Littorina saxatilis | reverse complement strand
AAAGCAACATGTAACGCCAAACTTTCTCTTAACTAAGGCATCATATTATGCCAAATCGTATGACCAAAATTGCTTATTAGCCGTATTAGCCAGTTCACGAACAGACATGTGATTTGTTCAGGTACCGTTACGAAGGTTGACTGTTTTCTTACGTTCACAAAAAGGTTATTAACCGTAACCGCCGTGCCAATGACGGTATCTCAGGTGCTCTCATCCCTAATATCCTCTCTCTCATCCCTAATATCACTCTCTCATTCCTAATAATTTATCCCCTCTCTCTCTCTCTCTCTCTCTCTCTCTCTCTCTCTGACTGCGCGCTCTCTCTCTCTCTGACTGCGCGCGCTCTCTCTCTCTCTCTCTCTCTCTCTCTCTCTCTCAGTCTGAGTGTTTCTCTCTCCTCCTCCTCCTCCTCCCCCTTTCTCCCCCTTTCTCCTCTCCCCACCACCACCTCCCCTCCCATGCTCACAGTTGTCAGACGCCATTTCTCACGATCATTTCCCTGGGCAGCGGTGCAGGCAGTGACCACGCATGCCTTGCACATCGCAAGGGGTCTGAAGATGAAGTGTATACGTAGACATGGGCTCCGTCGTCAAATCTCTACCTTTAATTTGTCTTGTTGAGACGCTGATTTGTTCGTGGCTTTTGAGATTGGATCAAAATACAATGCAAAGTACATTTATGCAGTTTAACACAATGCGAATGTATTGCCTGATTTTTGGATGGAAACATACGGGGTTTTTTGGTGTGTGTTTTTGGTTGGTCAAGCAAAGACTGTACGCTCGTGCCGAATAGTAAGCGCAGCTCATACACGTTTTTGTTTTCACTTTTTCTTTTCCCGAGCCAATGGTGTGAGGATGAGTGTCTTTATTCTTCGTTGGCAACTTTGCGAATCACTTTGTTTGGATGGAAGAGAGAGAGAGAGGGAAGAGTGTTGCCTTTTGACGGTATCCTTTCAAGTGTATGTTTCTGTAGCTCTCCCTGTAACACCCCTACCCCTAACCTCTCCACGATTGATTCATTTTGACGGTTTCTCCTTTGTGTATATGTTTCTGTAGCTTGAAACTATCCTTCGTGTAATGAAGACCCACCCCCTCCTCCCCCCAACCTCATAATAACGATCATACACACAGAGGTATGGGTTCAGAGTGGTATGCAGCTAATTGAGTGCAGGTGAGGGAGGGGAGGTAATCCAGGCTTTGCACTCAGGGGCAGAGTTATGTGTCCATTCACACCGACATTCCGCGCTGCCGTCTCCACTTTGTCAGCTTTTGCCCGAGTTTTATGCTGTGTGCCGTTCTCAGATCTGTGCTGTTTTGGGATCTAGCAGGCACACTGACCAAATATAAAAGAGCTTCCCCTAAGGAAAGGAGTTCTTTTTCACTGACTTACTCTTCTTTTTCTTCTTCTGCGTTCATAGGCTGTAACTCCCACGTACACCTAATTTTGCACGAGCGGGGTTTTACCTGCATCACCCCCCCCCCCCCCCCCCCCCTAGCCATACCCTCTTTGAGGAGGGAACTGTTGGAGTTTAACGTCATCAGTCTTATGGGCGATCTTGAGATAGTATGGATGGACACAGTTGCCCTTACCGATTGGAGTTTAAAACCAGTTGGCATATCTAGGGACAGGTTGGGGGTGATTTATCCCCGAAATCGGCGTATGCTGTCCGAATGGTGGGGTAAAAACGGTCATACACGTAAAAATCCACTCGTGCTATGAGTGAACGTGGGAGTCTAAGCCCATGAACGAAAAAGAAGAAGGGGATGACACAGGCACATGCACTGCCACGAGTTTCATTGGTGAGGGCAGCGTCAGATTTGTGTGTCGTCGACCAATCGCAATCTTTGTGTTGGCAGAACCTGTTAATTGGCAGTTAATTGAAAATGGATTATGTTGTCTTTGCATAATGGGATTTGTTGTGACAGACAGTGGTAGGTACTGGCTGCTGCTTGATGCCCGTGAGATTGTCTTGCGGGGCAGCACAATGTCTGATGTGTACACGATGAAACTGTTGTACAGTAATTAAACACAGATCCTCTGGAGTGAAGGCTTCATTGCTATTGTTCATTGTGTGTATGACCATGGAAATAGCTGAGGGAGGGGTGCCCAGTAACAACAACATGCTTATCTGCCTTGACAGTTATTGTCCATAGATGCTGACTTGCCAACTGCTCAAACAGAGAGAGAGAGAGAGAGAGAGAGAGAGAGAGAGAGAGAGAGAGAGAGAGAGAGAGAGAGAAAATTCTCTCTCTCTCTCTCTCTCTATTATTATAGTCAATCTGTTCCTTACATTCAGTATGACAATCTTTATAGCAATGTATTTTTTTGAAAAAACGATAAAGTGTACTTAGTTTGGTATAAAAACTGGTAGCAGCCACCTTGTAGAGTCCTACTTTGGGTGTAATCCACCCTTAAAAAACACGCGATGAAGTTGCGGCACAGATGGCTGGCCATCAATGTGGCGGGCCACTTCCGTTTTCTGCCGCCAATGTTTTGGTTTTTGAGAGCAGACGCATTCCATGATTTGACACGTCATTACAACGCTCATGTAGGGAAATGTCACTCATCATCAGCTGTTGTGTGGATAACACACGACTCCTACCAAAGCAAGGTTAGAATGGAAAAACAGAGCAGTGTAGCGATATTCTGTCGCGATTCGAGCGCGTGCTTTGCGGTCACGTACACCGCTGGACTGCCGAACCGGCGTGTCAGTTGAATCGCTGCATCATCCTTTTGCGACAAACTACACATATGGTAAGTGACGTTTGTTTACAATTTTGTTTTATTGGAGTACCTTTACTTCACTTTGAAAATGCATGCGGGTTTTTTTCATGATGCGTAGGAAAGTGCAAGTGTCTGTGCATGCAATCATTATTTTGGTCGCCGAGTGAAAAAGTATGGTACGCGACTTTTGACATATTGAGAAGAGAGCAAGGTCACAAAACAGCTTCGTTTTTTTGGTAAGGATAGCATATTATACTGAAAAAACAGTTGGTTTTGCTTCCCAGACCCTACGGCTTTCAGTGTCAACGTTCGTCTTTCATTGTTTATTTATTTATTTTTGTTTTTCTGTTTTTAGGAGCAGTTCTGTCTTCTATAAACGGAGTGCGTTTGAAAAAAAATCTTGTATATATTTTTTTTATATATATTTTTGTTTATTTGTTTGTTTATTAAAAGACCCTTTTGCTCTCAGAAAAGGCTTACACCATATTTGAGAAAAACTATTAAGTTACGTTAACTTTTTTCTGCAGGAAAAATATAGCGAAAGACTACAAAGATGTTGATCCATTTTGTGAACCCTCAACTTCACAGTCACCTGTTGTTGACTGGAGTCGATGCATTTTCTGTCAGAACAAGACAACAGAACATCTGAACTGCCCAGCAGTGGGTACAAGGAGTGGCGAAGGATACACTTTGTTTGCTGAAAATGTCCAACAGTTTCTTGCATGCGGTTTTGACCTTCCTGTAACTGTGGGGGTATTTCAACTAGATGATGGATCTGGGATTAAAGAGACTGTTCAGAAAAATAGTGCATCGTGGCATAAGTCTTGCAGAGAAAAAATGGGCAAGCGAAGTTTGGAAAGACTTCAAAAGAAAGCTGAGAAACGGCAGGCAGAGGACAGAGCAGCCACCTGCAGCTCAGCCAAAACAAGACGATCTGCTGGCACTCCGGCGTCATCCAAAGATATTTGTTTCTTTTGTAATGAGAGCTCTGGCAAGTTGTACAGCGCAGCAACATTTGGACTGGACTATAAGGTGAGACATGCAGCTAACCTTCTTCAAGACAAGGACTTGCTTAAAAAGCTTGCTGCTGGAGATATGATTGCTACAGATTCACAATATCATCTGAAATGTTTGATTTCCCTGTACAATCGTGCCAATAAATACGAAAAGGAACTGAACTGTGACCAGAGCAACAGTTCTGTTTGTCATGGCATTGCTTTTGCTGAGCTGGTGTCATATATCCAGAGTTTTGAACATGACGAAACAACAGCCCCTGTGTTCCGTATGTCAAAACTTTGCACACTGTACAATACTCGACTACAGGAGCTTGGAGTTAGTTGCAGTCTGCATACCACAAGACTCAGACAGAAACTACTGGATGCATGCCCTGAGCTTCAAGAATGCAATACAGGTCGCGAAAGAGATGCTACTCTTGTCTTCAAACGTGACCTGGGATATGCAGTGAGCAAGGTTGTTGATCATGATTCTGACGCCTTGCTGCTTGCACAAGCCGCCAAGATTGTCCGCAGAGAGATTTTCTCGAAGCAGGAAAACTTCAATGGGGATTTCCTTGAAAACTGCCAAGAAAATGCAACACCATCTTCGTTGAAAGCTCTCGTCAGTATGATTTTGGATGGGCCAGGAAACTCCATCAAAACAAGCAATTCATCACAAGAGGAGGCTGCATTAGGACAAAAGTAGTCACAGGCAGCGCTTACCATTTCTCAGCTCCTCGTATTTAACAGCAGAAAACATGCACCAAGAGATCCCTTGAAGGACACCCGTCGTAACCATGCAAAAGAGAAGGAAACTCCGCTTCCTGTTTAACTCGGACTGAAAATACACGCCGAGACCAGGAAGTATGGTATTATTGATATTCTGTACAATCTGGGTCTGTCAGTTTCCTATGATAGGGTTATACGTATTTCCAATGACCTAACTGACTGTTCTCTGTTTTCAAGGTTATATATAGCCTGCCAGGTAAGACAAGGAAACATGGAAGAGTTTTTCAGACATGAAAATCAACCCTTCCCCCCTTCTCTTGCCAAGCTGTCAGAAATGAGGTCTGGTAAAAAGTCTGATTTACTTGCCTGCCTCGAGCGCTGTGCATCAAACGGGGAGTATGCTTCTGCTGAACATGACCGCTTGCTGTATGACAATGCCACAGAAAGTATCCCTGAAGTCGTCATGCCCACTGAGGAAGAGCTCAACGTTCTTGATGAGCTTCTTGACGCAGAGCTGACTCCTGTCCACATCGACACGCTACTTCTGGGCGTTGAAACCCAATGCCAAGACATCACTAATCATTCTGCAAAGATCCTTGATGGTGCTTTCATTATTCAGATGTTGTCTCCAAAGCTGTGCAGGACATTTCACGACTACAGTGAAACGGTTTTCATGCCTTACATGTTACAGCAACTGAGCAGTGTACAGCGAGTTGATGTCGTCTGGGATGTTTACCGCGCAGACAGCCTGAAGACAGCAACAAGACAGAAAAGAAGCCAGGGACAGCGCAGGAGAGTCTCAGGTGCAGCACCAATTCCTACAAACTGGAAAGGCTTCCTAAGCAACAACGCAAACAAAGAAGAGCTCTTCCAGTTTCTAGCAAAAGAAATTTCGAGATGTGTGGTTGATCCCGGAAAACTGATTGTGAGCACTTCTAACGAGAAAGTTGTTTGCTCTAATAACAGTTACACAACCGAAGGCTTGGAGCCGTGCACGCATGAGGAGGCAGACACAAGGCTCTTTCTGCATGCTGCGGACTGTGTCAAACAGGGCCAAACAAGGATCATCATCAGGACTGCAGACACTGACGTCATCGTATTTGCCGTCTCCGTTGCACGTAAACTTCAAGCAGAGGAGATGTGGGTGGCGTTTGGAACTGGGAAGCACATCAAGAACATCCCAGCGCACGAAATTGCGTCAGCCCGGACAAGTGCACGTCGTTACCAGTATTCCACGCCCTTACGGGGTGTGATACGGTTTCCTTCTTTGCAGGGCACGGAAAAGCTAAGGGATGGCAGACGTGGAGCGTGTATCCTGAAGTCACAAAAGCATTTCTTCAGATCGCATCCTGCAGCGAGCAAGTGACTGCTTCAACCTTTGAAATCATAGAACGTTTTGTGGTCTTGATGTATGACCGCAGCAGCTCTTGTTTGAAAGTGAACGAGGCACGAGAAAAACTCTTTTCTCAGCGGAACAGATCCATCGAGTTCATTCCACCAACATCTGATGCTCTCAAGCAACATGTCCTCCGAGCAGCTTTTCAAGGACGCGTGTGGAGCCAGTGCCTTGAAAAAACTCCGGAGCTTCCTTCTCCTTCTGAGTATGGATGGAAAAAGGAAGGCCAGCTCTGGCAGCCTGTGTGGATGACACTGTGTCAGGCCCAGGATGCCTGCTACGAACTCATAAAGTGTGGTTGCAAGAAAGTGTGCAGAGGCCGCTGTAAGTGTGCATCAGTGCATCTGAAGTGTACTGCGCTTTGTGGCTGTGGTGGGGATTGTCATCAGGATTAACTGCATACTTGGGTGAGTGAAAACAGATGTACGTCATGCTCAGTCCTTGTAGAGTTAAGAGAGATCTGACTGGGCAAGAGCTATACAGGGGCGGATCAGTTGCTTTGTAAGGGGGCGGGGGGGGCACTTTGAATCGAAAGTGAATATGATGGGCGCTTGACTTTGCTAGGGGGGTCCGGGGGCATGCCCCCCCGGAAACAATTTTGGCCCAAAGAAGCAAAATGGTGCCATCTGGTGCCATTTGAACTTAGAAATGGTCATAAAATCAGCTTTCCAAATTTTTTTTTATTCGGGGGGGGGGGGGGGGGGGGCCCGTGCCCCCCCCCCCCCCTCGTCCGCCCCTGGCTATAAAATATTTCATTTTGTCCTAACGAGTGTGAAAATTCATACTCAACTTGTTTGTGAAAGCTGAACTCATGAAATGTTTGTGTTTTTTTTGGTTTTTTTTTTTTGGGGGGGGGGGGGTTTAGATTTTTATGGGGTCAGGCCAGACACTTAAAATTGTATTTTTGAATCTTGTTATCTGTGTGAAGTAAATGTTTACCTCTTATCATTGTTAAGCTGTATTAGCATCAAACGTGTACGAAAAGTAATAACCTGTGCTCTTGATTAGAAATACGAGCATTCTAAGGGTATTTTATTTGACCTAGATTGCGGACACAGCCCTGTCTAACTTAGAGTGTTCAAAATTGGCTGCTACCATTTTTTATATTCAGCATGGTGTTAGGTATCATCACAGCAAATTTCAGATTGCTATATAAAAATGCCTTCTGATGGCATTTTTTTGTGCTAAACAGATTGACTATTAT
>NW_027127786.1:20000-35413 GCF_037325665.1 Littorina saxatilis | reverse complement strand
AAGACAGACTCGTAAATGATATCCAAATTCGTCTGCCGTCTCATTTGGATATTACACTTCCTCGACATGTCTGTTATTATTTGCTAACAGTCAGCATAAAATAACTAATAATAACGTTTCGGCACCGAGTGTGCACACAGACTGACGCTTGAACTTCATTTCGCAAGTAACATAGTTCCTTCACAAATCAATCATGTCCAAAATTAACTTTCTTTCCCAAGTAACATACGTCACATATAAATCAAACTCAAACTCAAACTCAAACTCAAATTTTATTGGCTTCAATTTTCATAGAAGAATTTGTCTTGCGCTTGGGAGAAAGTAAGAGTATCTATACATATAATAAAAGAGAGTGTCTGTCTGTCTGTCTGTCTGTCTGTCTGTGGTCGCCATACCTCTGAGATGGCAAGAGGCAGGAACAAGATAGTGTGCACGTACACTCCCTAGGTGCCGCAGATGTGCACCTGGGTTTTAGTTTCTTGATTCACTGTTTCCTTTCTCAGATTATGGACCTCCCATTTATTGAATACAGCCTATATGGTGCAAGACCAGTTCAGTGCCTACTGTTCACCTGTAGCAAGCACATCATGCCAGTGATATTAGAGACTCGCTGTTGCTCCTATGAGGGGAAGAAATGAAGAATGAAAAATTAACTGGACAGTTCCGGAAATTTCTAGAAGGTAAGGGAGATAACTGTTCACCTGTAGCAAGCACATCATGCCAGTGATATTAGAGACTTGCTATTGCTCCTATGAGGGGAAGAAATGAAGAATGAAAAATTAACTGGACAGTTCCAGAAATTTCTAGAAGGTAAGGGAGATAACTCTTTTTTGTCTGCGGTCGCCATACCTCTGAGATGGCAAGAGGCAGGAACAAGATAGTGTGCACGTACACTCCCTAGGTGCCGCAGATGTGCACCTGGGTTTTAGTTTCTTGATTCACTGTTTCCTTTCTCAGATTATGGACCTCCCATTTATTGAATACAGCCTATATGGTGCAAGACCAGTTCAGTGCCTACTGTTCACCTGTAGCAAGCACATCATGCCAGTGATATTAGAGACTCGCTGTTGCTCCTATGAGGGGAAGAAATGAAGAATGAAAAATTAACTGGACAGTTCCGGAAATTTCTAGAAGGTAAGGGAGATAACTCTTTTTTGTCTGTGGTCGCCATACCTCTGAGATGGCAAGAGGCAGGAACAAGATAGTGTGCACGTACACTCCCTAGGTGCCGCAGATGTGCACCTGGGTTTTAGTTTCTTGATTCATTGTTTCCTTTCTCAGATTATGGACCTCCCATTTATTGAATACAGCCTATATGGTGCAAGACCAGTTCAGTGCCTACTGTTCACCTGTAGCAAGCACATCATGCCAGTGATATTAGAGACTCGCTATTGCTCCTATGAGGGGAAGAAATGAAGAAAGAAAAATTAACTGGACAGTTCCGGAAATTTCTAGAAGGTAAGGGAGATAACTCTTTTTTTGTATCCAAACAAAGGAGGTAAAGCTAATGATAATGGGATAGCGAGCGTCTTAAATTGCTACAGGACTCCGCTTACTCCCGGGCGAAGCCGGGCTTAACTGCTAGTAACATATAAAAACAGCATTCATATCACATTTCATGTATCACACACAGTAATCACTAGTATAAGCCTACAATTATCACATTTGTACCTGTATCATACATGCAAATAAATAGTATCACATTTCCACGTATCACACACAATATATACATTACATAACATACAGCAAGCTTCCATCTCCCGCGCCCCCCCCCCCCCTCCACACATACATATCCTCGCACGTGCGTCGACTACATACAAATAACATCATCAGTCCATTAACTAAAATGCACAATGACTAGTAGTGGGTACATGATACTTAATACGTGCTCAACTAGACCTGCTAACTAAAATAATAACAGAAACAAAAACAAGGACTGGGCACAACATTTACACGTGTGTGACCTACTTACATCAAGTGCCTGTGATCTATAAATAACAATGATTGCGTTTAAAGTAAAACATGAATAATGCCGATGTTTGCTAACAATGAATACATAACAACTAAGATAAGAATGTATGTGCTTTCATAATATGATTATTTTATAAAACACAGTGGGGAAATTTGGAAAATAATTTTTATACGAAACTGCGCACATCGAGTCGAGCTCTGTAGCGTGTGTGTTCGGAGGCGGGAGACACACATGGCTGTGGATATTAATTGTTCGGTGGATTAAAAAGGATACCCCGACTTCGGCAGGGCAGAAGGAGGTACAAGACGGTGTGCTGTATTGCTGTGTTCGAGTGTGCTGTGCAGACCTTCTGTGTTATGTGCATGTTCTATTCTAGTCTGTCCGTAGGCTTCCTCTGAGGGCCTATTGTGTACAAGGGGAGGTCACTTCCGCCTTATAAACAAACACATGTGGAGACCCACATCGTTTCCAAAATTAACTTTCTTTCGCAAGTAACATACGTCACATATAAATCGTTTCCAAAATTAACTTTCTTTTGCAAGTAACATACGTCACAAATAAATAATTTACAAAACTGATTAACTTTCTTTAGCGAGTAACATACGTCACATATAAATCGTTTCCAAAATTAACTTTCTTTTGAGAGTAAACCGTAGTCACAAATAAATCATTTCCAAATCTATCACGAAGTTGGAAAAGGAACAGAGTCAGAACCAAATGAATTCCGAATTAATCTTTGCTGGCAGGGGGAAAACTGTCAGCGAGTACTGGAACCCATTCACAGGCAAGATAAGGACGGCTTTCGTATCAGTGTAGAAATGTCTGCGGGAACTTTGTCTGCGTAAAAAGCCCTGTCACATGCATAGCCCGATCTAATTTGTGAACGTGGCACACATAATTATGCGAGACTCAACAGACGGTGACCTAGTTTCGATGGCAAGGTCCGTCTTTTTTCACTGTTGATATAGTGAGATTGAGAGAGAGAGAGAGAGAGACAGAGACAGACAGACAGACAGACAGACAGACAGACAGACAGAGACAGAGACACAGAGAGACAGAGACAGAGAGACAGACAGAAACTGAAACTAGAAACGGAAATGTATTTCAAAAGGCAAAGCTGAATCTTACAAAGAGAGAGAGGCTCAGGAGAGAGAGAGAGACTGAGAGACTGAGAGAGGCTAATAGCTTTTACAGACACACACACGCTCGCGCGCGCGCACACACACACAGCCAGTCCTTCACCTCACTGTACCTAGCGACTCCCCCACCCCATTTCCTCCTCAGTCTTCCTCTCCCTCGCCAGCCGTACACCCGCAATCTACCTTCAATGCTGCCAACTGCATTCCTCCCAACCCCCATCCCCTTTCGCCACCCTCCACACACAGAAACAATTTGCCACCAACTAGCCCAAAAAATAAATGTATATAAAAAAATAGAGCGGTTGCTATTTTTAGCGCGTGCACCCCGGCTTGTCAACAAAGTGGGACGAGACATCCAGTCCAGAATCTGGTAAGACCTCGCGTGCAAGGTCACGGCCGAAGTTGTTTGTCTGTCATTGGAAAGGTGATGCAGAGTGCAGCCTTTATCCCTTCCTGTTATTCGTGTGTATGTGTGTGTTTGTGTGTGTGTGTGTGTGTGTGTGATATACCGTCTCTCTCTCTCTGTCCTGTCTCTGTCTCTCTTTCTCTTTCTCTGTCTCTGTATAAGTATGCTGTATTTGTCTCTTTCTCTGTCTCTGTCTCTCTTTCTCTGTCTCTCAATGTCTGTCTGTCTTTCTGTATCTCTATCTCTGTCTCTGTCTCTGTCTCTCTCTCTCTCTCTCTGTTTTGAGTGTTTGGGTTTCAATAACAAGTCGGTTCTTCCTCAATTCCTCCAAATATGCCTTGCAATAATAAACACCCGATACGGGTTAAAAAGTAAGAACTGTGGAAAAAAACAAATAACGACAACAACGAGTTCTCGTCACCCTTTTTTGCCAAACTCCCGACCTTCCTTTTTCACGTGATGTTGTGTCTACGGTCGGTTGCAGTTCGGTCACAAGTCGATCATCTTACAAGTACTACTCGCTCATTGCATCATTGTTTCTGTGGACGCCCGTTTCCAACCGGTTGCTGTTCAGAATTAACCGAGCATATTATATGGTCGTCATCGCACACAACGAATCGTTTAAAATCTAAAAACCAGGCAGAAATCCTCATGGATCCCCGTGCATTAATTACAGATAACGGCAGATATCTTCTTGGAGATGATCCATTTGTGGCTAGGTTTGATCTGGTGCAGATTTTTGTTTATTTGAATTTCATTGGTTGGGCTAACAGACGCCGACAAGAAACATAAAGGGCAAAATACATCTGCGCAGTCGCCACTACACTACATGCTGCGAAAGGGATTATGACGAGTACTTGGCCTGTTTTCTTTTTACGCAACGTGTAGCGGGGCTGGGGAGAAAAAAAATCACTTCAATAATCTGCAGAGCGTCGTCTGTCCTGTTGGCGTTACATAGGTGAGCGCCGGGCCTAAGGGCCAAGCTATACCTGCGTAGAGTCAGCGGCACAGACGACGCACTGCAGATTATTGACGCCGCGGTAGGGATTACGACGAGTACTTGGCCTGTTTTCTTTTCATGCAGCGTGTAGCGGGCTGTAATAATCTGCAGTGCGTCGTCTGTCCTGCTGAAATTACATAGGTGAGCGTCGGGCCTAAGGTTACCTCGAGGTTTTCTTGGGTTGCGACTGAGGCGTAACACAATATAGTGCGTGTTGGAATGTGTGTGAGGTCCCGTGGTTGAATACCGTGACACCGACTGAGGTTCATGTATGCATAATTGTGTCATATGATATAATTATGATATGCGTACGGCTCGAAGCATACGCACAGATGGGCTAAGTTGTAAGCGCCGGGTGGGTGCGAGAGCGCGCTCAAACAGACAGACAGACATGGTTATACACACCCGCACACAAACGCACAGACACATGCGAGCGAACTCACCAGCATACACACACACACACACACACACACACACACGCGCACGCACACACGCTCTCTCTCTCTCTCTCTGTTTTTTTTTAATGACATGAACTTTTGATCAGTAACTCGAAACGTGTTTCCGATTTTGTTTTCAAGACAAAACAGCGGCAACTGACACGGAGTAAAATCAGTGCAGCAACAGGTAAAGTGGAACGCGACTGGTTTAGCTGAGGGTGGGGGGTGAGGGTGGATGGGGTGGGGTGCGGGTGGTGTTGGCGGGCAGTTACCTTGTATGTTTGGTAGGATTTTCCCCACCATCAGTGCAAATAGGTCTAACACTTCAAACCTTTTAAGATGAAAGAGTAGGTGGCGGGGAAATTGGGTTAATTTTTATAACCTAGTGTTAGTGATGGTAATTAAATGATGTTAAACTGTGACATAATGTTTGTATCACAAGCCTGTGACAGGGCCAGAATCGGGGGTTATCACTCAATAGCGGTCGCCCTGTCCAATAAAAAATTGGACTTTTTGAATATTTCAAATATTTACTCTTTTCTCGCATTGCTTTTTATGGGCAAAGAAGGCTGTCCTCTTGCGTTGTTACTCCATTGTTTATCTAACCAAACATTCTTTAAATCGCATCTACTCGGTCGAAAGGCAGCCCCATCCAAGAATGTGACACAACAAGCCGAATCTATTAAACCACGTAATCAACTTACCCACATTGCACCAGTTAGCGTATCCCTTTCCCATATAATACTTATTAACCTTGCCAGCTATCTGATCTGCCTTGCTGGCGACATTCACCCGAACCCTGGACCGCCACGAACTAAGAAACCTAGCGAGCTATCTGTTATACACATAAATGCTAGAAGTATCAGAAACAAATTAGATATAATAGAAACAGAGACTAGTATCCACGATATTATAACGATCTCAGAGACATGGCTTTCGGAGACCACTTCTAACTACGACATTCATCTTAACGGTTATCACCCCCCAATTCGTAAAGACAGACCTAACGACCCCCACGGCGGGGTAGCAGTATACGTGAAAAACAGTCTTGTGTGCAAACCAAGGCATGACCTTCTGATCCCCCAGCTTGAGGCCGTATGGGTTGAAACTAGATTAAACCAGGATACGCTGTTAATAGGTACATTTTATAGGCCGCCTAACTCTAATGTAGAATACTGGAAACTCATCGATCAGTCAATTAAAAATGTCGCCGCTTCAGAGCATATGTTTATTATTCTTGGTGATTTCAATTCAGATTTTACAAACAACCCGTCGCAGCATCTTCTTGATATTATCACTTTAAACAGTCTACAACAACTAGTTACACTTCCGACCCGCGTTACAGAAACAACATCGTCATGCATTGACCTTATTCTTACCTCGAGTGTAGACATCGTGCAAAGCATTAACGTTCTACCCCCTATTTGCAGCGACCATTCTGTGCCATGTGCGACAATTAAGAAACACATACATAAAACTCCTGCATCTAAAAGAACAATATTTAACTATTCCAAATTAAACAAAGAAAAATTCCTTATCGAATTGAGGAAAATCGACTGGATGAGCATTGCAACGCTACACACTGTCAACGAAGCTGCCAGGTCATTTTCCGAAAAGCTGTTAAGTGTCGCAAGACTATGCATGCCAGTAAAGACAATAACTGTTCGCGATCAAGACGCACCATGGATGACAGAGGAAATTATAAAACTACGCGACAAAAAAAAGATCAGTTCATGATACAGCAGTGCGACTAAACACACCTGAGGCCTGGGAACACTTTCGTATGACTCGCAATAATTATACTGACACAATTCGTAATCGGAAATTAGAATATATAAAAGAATTAGACAAAAAAGTATCCAGTGGAGATAACTTTGGCACTAAAAATTGGTGGAAACTAGTTAAATCATTCTTATCAAAGAAAGGATCAAACCCCAATGAAATTCCTCCTTTGACGTCAAACGGAACAACCTACTATACTAACCTAGAAAAAGCAAACTTGTTCAACGACTTCTTTATCCAACAGTCCATTGTCGAAGACGATATGTCAGACATTCCTGAAGTACCAAGGCTTCCTTGCAGAATAAACACTCTCACACTTTCAGTCGAAGAAGTTAAAAATACGATTAACAAACTAGACAAAACAAAAGCAGTCGGTCCAGACGAAATCCACAATCGAATTTTAATTGAGAGCTGCGAAGTGATTTGTGACAGCCTAACTGCACTGTTTAATCGGTCTTTACGTGAAGGACTTTTTCCGTCAGTTTGGAAAATAGCCCACGTTTCACCAGTTCATAAAAAGGGAAACAAAGATACATGTAGTAATTATCGTCCAATCTCCCTCCTAAGCTGTGTTGGCAAAACACTAGAGAAATGTATACAAATTCATGTCTTTGACTACTTAACACAAAACAATATCATTACAGAGTCGCAGTCCGGTTTCATCCCTGGAGACTCAACTGTTTACCAGCTTCTTACAATATACAATGACATATGCAAATCACTCGATAATAGAATAACTACCCAAGCAATCTTCTTTGATATATCCAAAGCATTCGATAGAGTTTGGCACCGGGGCTTATTGCATAAACTCGAAGCCGCTGGAATTAATGGGCCATTATTAAACTGGTTTACAGACTACCTAACAGATCGAAAGCAAGCAGTTGTATTAAAAGGCAGTAAATCAACTTATCTTCCAGTAGTAGCGGGAGTTCCTCAAGGTTCAGTGCTTGGACCTTTGCTCTTCCTAATTTATGTAAACGACATTGTACGTGATATAGAATCTACGATTAAGCTTTTTGCTGACGACACTAGCATGTACTTGTCCCTAGCCAATCACAATTCATCCGTTCCGAAATTTTAAACTCAGATCTTGAAAAAATTGTAAATTGGGTAGAAACATGGAAGGTAGCATTTAACCATGCAAAAACTGAATTGGTGAACTTTTGTACACAAAGAACCCCTGATATCGCAGATCTAAACTTTGGCAATACCATCCTTGAAAAGTTCCCAAAATCACAAACACTTAGGAATAATAATACAAAACAACTGTAAATGAGATGAACATATAAAATCTCTTGTTGCAAAGTGCAGAACTCTCGTAGCTTGCTTGCGTACATACAAATATAGACTGAGCCGAAAATCATTGGAAATTATGTATAAATCCTTCATTCTACCACACTTTGATTATTGCGACATAATATGGGACAATTGTAGCAAAACCCTAACAGATGAACTCGAACAGTTAAACCTAGATGCAATACGAACAAGGAAATTAGTCGATAAATATCGACAGGGGGCCGACAAATGGTTTAAATGGGAAATGTGTGTATATGGGTGTGGGTTTGAAACAAACAAACCAACCCATGTGAACCCCGGGCCGCAGGCCTTCGATGTAGTGATTGAAAAAAAAAGGATGTTCTCAAATGGTTCAATTCTCATTTGGTCTGATTCTCAAATGGTACCGGTATACTCCCCCCCCCCCCTGGCCGCAGGCCTAGGAGTAAAATTTTATAGACACTGACCTTCTTCCCAGGGGTCATTGACCCAGTTTTAGCTATGAGAGGTGGTTCGCCCAGAGGCTGTAGAGTATACTGGGGCGGTCTCTTTGATGTCTTGAGAGGAAACTTGGCCAGGGTAGTACATGCACCAGAACTGGTGGACACCAAGGACAAACATGAAATCGAAGCAGTTTGCTTTCAGAGGGAACGGTCGTCAGCAACTCAAACTTCTCTGTTTTCTTTTTTTTTTTTAATCTGACTTTCTTTGTGGCCCCCTGACTCCGCCCCCTCCCTCTGTAAGGACCCTCCTCCACAAGGACCGATTTTTGTCAACATTTTAAAGGTCGCTAGAGAGGGGTTCCACTGTATGACCTAACCGCTACTGGCAGACGGCCTCAATCTTCACGCGCAAAGACGAGATTAATAGGTGCTCGGTTTTGGTATTTTGAATTACATTACATTAAACCTTTGTTGGGTTTCATGGTCATGGCAACAGCCATAATAATATTACATGATGTATAATATCATATTTCAGCATATGTGAATTACATGTCATCATACTAAACTGTCATACATTTTTATTCCTACATTATTCTGATTGATCACAACCAAACCTACTATCATTGGACACATCCAAATGCAAGCGCCTGTTCTTGACAATTTCTCTCTGATCTAAATATAAAATCAGTGCAATTTCCTGGGTCGGGCTTTGCCACAGACACTCACGGTTTGGCCTGTAGGTAAAATGTACAATGTATTTTCTGATTTGTGCACAAAAGCTTTTTTTCTTTTTTCTTTTTTTTAACATAACAATGTTTAATGTCACTGTATGTTTAAAAGACCATGGTCATATTTGTAAAAAAAATGTTAAATTAGAAAATAAATAACATTTTGGTTCATGATTTTTCCTACACCTGTGCTAAAAATAAGAAATAAAAATGTCGGGTATATAAGTCACTCAAATACAGCTAGGTATGAATGGCTCGGTTTGAGTTTGTTGCAGTTGACCCTGCACAATGCGACATATCATGTTTTTGTTGAACAATTTTGACGTCACCCCTCCCATAGGGTGACGTATTTCACAACTTCCTGTGTTACACAAACTCTGTGATGACCAATTTTGACGTCACCCCTCCCATAGGGTGACGGATTTCACAACTTTCTACAGATGAACAATTTTGACGTCACCCCTCCCATAGGGTGACGGATGTCACAACTTCCTGTGTACACAAACTGATGACGTATTTCACAACAAAATGGCGCTGCCCATGGTCAACCTCGAAACTATCCGTATAGAATGGGGGCGTCCTCGCCCCCATAACAATCATCGGAGCTGTCCGCGGAACCAGTCACTTTAAGCTTTACGGAGAATCTGGACTCCAATCATTATCTGAAAGGCGTAACCGTCATAAACTAACAATGTTCCATAAAATTACTCACGACAAGACCCCCCCATACCTACAAGCAGCACTCCCACCTCTCGTAGCAGCCAACAACCCCTACCACAGACGCCGCCCCTTAGAACGAAGTATACCCCCACATCGAACAGAAACGTACAAAACATCCTTTTTTCCTTCGACAACAGTACTCTGGAACCAACTACCTGAACAAATACAGTTAACCGACTCCCTCTATAACACAATATACAGTCGGTCTCTTGGGTAAAAATGGGAAAAGCAGCTTCGACATTTAAACACTTATCTCTCTCACTCTCCCCTGGCCTCTCTCTCACTTTCCCCCTCCCTCCCTCCCTCTCTCCCTCCCTCCCTATCTCTTACTCGCTAACACCATAAATATTATATATGTATTCTAAAATGGATTTTTGTTTTGATGTACAATTTTCATTCAATTTTCTTTTCATGTTTGCCTGCTTTTCATTTAAACTGTACAACAGCCATTTATATGTAATTTTCTAGAAAACTGTAAACACCACTATAAGCATTATGCTTGTTGTTGTTTACTCAATATGCGTCTTTTTGTAAATAATGCACAAACGTTGAATAAACCAGTTTAAACCAAATGATGTTAATCTGTATCAAATGCGCGCAACATGATTCAATACACACACACGCCTTCACACAATATGCCCAATTATAGAAGGATGATATTATGTTAATTTGCATATTAATGAAGTATATCACAAGCACCTTAGTGTCAGTAGGACACAGCCTAAATGAGAAAACCCAACATATAAGTACAGCTGGGACATAGCTAATTACTTATATCAACGACGTAAAACTATGATTCATTTTGAGGGGACTGAAAAGTCCTTGATAACTCTGAACATATTTTAGTTTTTAGTGGGTTGATGCTGCCTATACGATTAACACACCTCAAAGCATTCGTATAGCTTGACGCTCGATTTTACCAACACTGCCATGGCTGATCATATAAAAGTTTCTTTGCTTCACTACAAAACAGTTGAACTTTCGCTTAAAATGGGGCAATTAAAGATAAATAAATAAAAGAGAACATTTGCTGAGAGTTACTTCAACTTGAGTAACATGATATAGGTGTGTGGAACAGCTGAAAATTGTCTGATGCAATGTCGCTTGAAGTGGTGAGATAAATGTATAAATGAATAGATCCAACGACGCACCCAAATAGCATTTATAGCTAATAACGCGAAAATATACGCCACTTTTGATAACTGAACAGGTGAGAGAAACAGCTGAAAATTATCGGCAGGAATTATGCTGGCAGTGGTAAAAAAAAAATGCAAATGTATAGATCACATATATAATACACACTACATAAATTATCATGCATATTATTATTATTATCATTGTTGAGGGTGTTTTTTAGTGCCAAGTGTAAGGCCTAGGGACTGTTTTATTCCAACAGATGCATAATATATTATCTTGATACTCCCTTCTCCTTATTGACATAATGTGTTTTATTTGCTAGCTCCGCTCTCTCTTCCTCCCTTCTCTCTTCCTCTAACCAGTTATCTCTCTCTCACTCCCTCTCTCTTTCTCGCTCTCTCTCTTCCCCCCTTCCTCTAACCAGTTATCTCTCTCTCACTCCCTCTCTCTTTCTCGCTCTCTCTCTTCCCCCCTTCCTCTAACCAGTTATCTCTCTCTCACTCCCTCTCTCTTTCTCGCTCTCGCTCTTCCCCCCTTCCTCTAACCAGTTATCTCTCTCTCACTCCCTCTCTCTTTCTCGCTCTCTCTCTTCCCCCCTTCCTCTAACCAGTTATCTCTCTCTCACTCCCTCTCTCTTCCTCGCTCTCTCTCTTCCCCCCTTCCTCTAACCAGTTATCTCTCTCTCACTCCCTCTCTCTTCCTCGCTCTCTCTCTTCCCCCTTCCTCTAACCAGTTATCTCTCTCTCACTCCCTCTCTCTTTCTCGCTCTCTCTCTTCCCCCCTTCCTCTAACCAGTTATCTCTCTCTCACTCCCTCTCTCTTTCTCGCTCTCTCTCTTTTCTGAACTCTCTCGTCCTTACTTTCAACCTCTGCCTCGTACTATTTTTGTGCCTGATGCCTTCTTCCACATATTTGGAAGGAAGCATTGTTATTATGTAGAAATGACGATGCTTATAATTTGTACGATGTACGTTAGGTTAATACATTTTAACTTTTGTAAATCATGTATGGCTAATAACGCAACTTTAAGGCTTAAAAAAAAAATAGGTGTGGTTACGGTAACCCGACCTACCCTATTTTTAGGGGCCGACCCTATAACTTTTTATTACATTTGTAAAAAAATAAAAATAAAAAACACACAAGAAAACGAGTGCAGAAAACGCAATGAAAGCGACAGCGCCCGAGTCGCACACTTATTTCCCTGTCAAGTAGGTTTAATTTGTACACATTAGAAAAAAAAGTTTAAAAAAAAAGTAATTGCCTACCTTCCTACCCTATTTTTTTTGGCTATGTTACCGTAACCACACCTATTTTTTTGTTTTGGCCTAAGAATCTGTACAGGTGAGTGTAATAGCTAAACTTTGTCCGTACCATTAACTCTTGAAGTATCAAAACAAAAACCATTGTATGATTCATCCGCACACAAAATAACATGACTAGTTTACAACGTCACTTTAAACTAATTAGAAAGATGGGTGAAACACCTGAAAATGTGTCTGCAGCATTGTTGATATCGAGATTAAAAAATGTAATTGTATGATTCAACAATAAATGCACTTTAAGTAACTTGATAGACAAGTAAAACAGCTGAAAAGTGCTTTCAGGGTTGAACAATATTATTGTATGATTCAACCACACACAAAATAGTATTTATAGCGAATAGATGCTGAACATGTGTCTGCAGCATTGTTGCTATTGAGGTTGAAAAATGTAATTGTATGATTCAACCACACACAAAACAGTATTTATAGCGAATAGATGCTGAACATGTGTCTGCAGCATTGTTGCTATTGAGGTTGAAAAATGTAATTGTATGATTCAACCACACACAAAATAGTATTTATAGCGAATAGATGCTGAACATGTGTCTGCAGCATTGTTGCTATTGAGGTTGAAAAATGTAATTGTATGATTCAACCACACACAAAATAGTATTTATAGCGAATAGATGCTGAACATGTGTCTGCAGCATTGTTGCTATTGAGGTTGAAAAATGTAATTGTATGATTCAACCACACACAAAATAGTATTTATAGCGAATAGATGCTGAACATGTGTCTGCAGCATTGTTGCTATTGAGGTTGAAAAATGTAATTGTATGATTCAACCACACACAAAATAGTATTTATAGCGAATAGATGCTGAACATGTGTCTGCAGCATTGTTGCTATTGAGGTTGAAAAATGTAATTGTATGATTCAACCACACACAAAATAGTATTTATAGCGAATAGATGCTGAACATGTGTCTGCAGCATTGTTGCTATTGAGGTTGAAAAATGTAATTGTATGATTCAACCACACACAAAATAGTATTTATAGCGAATAGATGCTGAACATGTGTCTGCAGCATTGTTGCTATTGAGGTTGAAAAATGTAATTGTATGATTCAACCACACACAAAATAGTATTTATAGCGAATAGATGCTGAAAATGTGTCTGCAGCATTGTTGCTATTGAGGTTGAAAAATGTAATTGTATGATTCAACAACACACAAAATAACATGTATGGAGTACAGCGTGACAAGTAACTTGACAGATTGGTGAAGCAGCCGGACATTGTCTGAAGCATTGTCGCTTTAAGGGTAGACAAATATAATTGTTGGATTCAACCACACACAAAATAATATTTACGGCAAATAAAAGTACAGCACTTTTAAATAACTTGATATATAGACAGGTGAAACAGCTGCAAAATGCTTTAAGGGTTGAAAAATATGAGTGTATACTATTTATAGCGAATAACTGCACTTTAAGTAACCTGATAGACAAGTAAAACAGCTGAAAAGTGCTTTAAGGGTTGAACAATATTATGCTATGATTCAACCACACACAAACTAACATTTATAGCAAATAACTTCACTTTAAGTAACTTGATAGGTGAACACCACATCTAAATCGACAATGTATTGTTTTAGCAAGGACATTATAAGCGGGAATTATCGCTTTTACGTTGGCTGATGTTTGTGTGTGTGTAGGAGTACGGAGGGGGGAGGGGATATTGTGAGCGCTCTCTATGACGGCTTACTAGCGCCAAAACTAAAAATTAGTAATTAAGCCGTGAAAGTTACTAATTTTCACGAGAAAATTACAATTATGACGTGCAAATTACTCATTTTACGAGGTAATTACTAATTTTCAAGTGTTAATTACTTATTTTCAAGTGTTAATGTCTAATTTTCAGTTTTGGCTCTCCTCCTGACGGCTTACTAGCGCCAAAACTAAAAAAAATTAATTTTCACGCGTTAATTATTAATTTGCATGTGCCTCGTGACTGTGAAGGTTCAATGCGCATGCGCGACTGTTACACCGGCCAGAGCAAAACATCCTTCGATTCAATACTTTTCTGGTCCATAGTTCTTTAATCCGATGCAAATTAACAATAAGAGCTGAGCGCATGTGTAGATAACCGTGACATACAACTGTCTGTCCGACAACTTGTTGAATAACGAATTCTATCGAAAGATATTTGTGAAAGTGTGTGAGTCTAGACGAACAGAGCCGTCTGCTAGTGGTCGCACCTTTAGCACACGTTCCGCCAGACGCCATTTTTCGTCTCTCGATTCGAACTTTCGGATCGATTGTCCTTCACTAATACACTACAAAGCAGATGTAAGAGTGTAGTAATGGAAATAAATATGAGGTACAGCTGTCTGCCCGACAACTTGTCTAATAAGGAATTATATTGAAAGATATAGTATGTGAAAGTGTGTGACCACAGCTTATCAAAAGTCCGTCGGCTAAAAACAGCTTCGATTCGAAAGTGTTCGGGGTCGATTATTCTTTTCTAAGATACCCAAAACAACGTTCAGGAAAGCGCTATTGCAGAGAACTGTGACATGCATCTTCCCGTCGGATAACTTGCTCGATAAGGCCTTCTATTAAAAGATGTTTCAGAAATAGTGTGAGAGTGATGTTTGCCGGACGTTGTAACCTCTCAGTGCGGACTCTGTGACCAAAAACGAGGCAAAAATGAAAATTAGTAATTAACACTGTTAATTACTCATTTTCACGTGAAAATGGTAACCCTAGGTTTTGGCACTAGTAAGCCGTCATAGCTCTCCTTTGGCAGGTAGTCCGTAAATGTGGTAGGATAATGTGCGCAAGCTTCAGTGCAAGCTGGTCAAACATCTGCATACATGACTAACATTCAGGTGACACAACATACGTATACACGAGATGTCAGATGGCGAGGGAAAAACTGCTTATGTTCAGAATCAAAAAATAAGAAAGGTAGGTTGTTGTTGTTGCTTATGTTCAGGATATAGCGACTGTATGTTGTGTTATTGTATTTGTCAGACTTGATTGTACCAAGTCCCTACACATGTTGTAATGCGCTTAGAGCCAAATATTTTTGTTTTTTTGTAAGGGATAG
>NW_027127786.1:0-17500 GCF_037325665.1 Littorina saxatilis | reverse complement strand
TCATTCTGTGAGTTCCACAGCTTGACTAAATGTAGTAATTTCGCCTTACGCGACTTGTTTTTCTTCTTCTTGTTCTACTTCTTCTTTTGTTTTGTTTTAATTCTAATTTATTTATAATTTACTTCCTAGCATGTCAGCCAATGCCGAGACAGTCGAGACATTCCTTTTCTTTAATCTGACACATTTATCGCCACTATGTTTGTGTTTCTTTGCGGTGCAGACAATTTAAAGTCTTGGGGTTATGATTGATAGTGCCAACGCCCTCCCCGGGGCTGAACTGACTCGACCTACTGACCTAAAGTCACGGTTGGTTGAGCATGAGAGATGACAGAGTGTTTTTTGTGTGTGCGTTTTTTTCCGTTAAGACGTAGTGGGCATTCCTTCTGGGAAGTCATTAAAGGTTCTGTCCGTCTTGTGAGTGTGATGGTTTATATCTCAACAAATATGTCCAGTCTTTGACATGTGTCAAGAACATCCTTTCATTGTGCCAAAAATCAACACACGTACTCACGCATAAGCACACAACCACACGTGCGTACACAGACACGCAGACACAGACAAACACACACACACACACACACACACACACACACACACACACACACACACACACACACACACACACTCATACACGCACACACACATGCACTAACCCCTCCGCGTACACGCAGACTAACACACTAACGACCCCCTTCTCCCCGACCTACACACATAATAATAATAAACCCATATCACGCCTCAGATGCATCTGTTCTTATTAACTTTTTTTTTGGTCTCCGTTCCACTGTTTTGTGCTTGAGTAAGTCATTTAGTTCGATACCTGCATTAGAAAAAAGGCAAGATTACAATAAAATTGTACTCACGCACACACACACAATAAATCTGTCACGACAAACCGTGAATAAACCGGCACGGTTGGCCGAGTGGTAAGGCGTCCGTGATCGGGAGGTCGTGGGTTCGAACCCCGGCCGGGTCATACCTAAGACTTTATAATTGGCAATCTAGTGGCTGCTCCGCCTGGCGTCTGGCATTATTAATTTCGTACTCGGACCTGGCTGGTCTTGACCTATTTTTGGATCTAAATTTAGATCAGGTAGATCACCACATCATGCACAAAAAGACACGTCACTAGCAAACTATGTCAGACGTCATCATGAGTTTGTGTAAAACAAAATGGAGGCCGGAATCACTCAGTTGAATCGAACTCCGACCAAACACCACGTAATAACTAGGTTAATGTATGCACTCGCGTGAACAAGAAACTGTCGAGCTTCACAGATGTCGTCGTTGGGTAGTTTTGGGTTTGTTTTACTACCATAGGCGAATTGTTGAACTGTAAATGCACTCAGCAGCAACAAAAACGCAAAACGAAGGCTGTGAGCTGCACTGTGCCTTTAATTTCATCTTGATGCCATTTGCTTGTCATATCCTCTTGTTATAGTACGGCCGAGAGGATAGCGGAGGACGTGTTTAGTTATTCAACACATGTTAAGCAATGTTGTAATGGGTACGCATGTAATCGTTCTGAACAACTTTTCTTCTTGAGCGCCAGATTAAAGTTACCTAGACTGTTTTAAACTAATTATAAACGTCTTCCGATTGCCTTTAGGCCAGACTATACAGGGAACCATGCATGTCGCATCAGATGTTTGGCTCAATTGCCTCATATCTTCTTTCCGTCACATGTGTCGCATGCACTCACCAACCTCGTTCAGCTGAGGTTGTCACACAGTTTGAGACTGATCAGTTTCGTAGCACCTTTGAGCTTAAGATTAGCATATTCAGTGCACGTGCGCATGCGCACGTGCGACACATTTCGTGAACTGTAGAGTAAAAGAAGAAACGAACAGCACATGTGCGCGTGACTTAGTGCGACATTAAAGACTAAAAGCGTTCTCTTGGAGAAAATACTTCTTCCCAAGTGTTGGTAAAGGAGAGAAATAGACAGAGCGGTGGAGAGAGAGAGAGTGTGTGCGGCGCGCGCACGCACGCGCGCATGTGTGTGTGTATGTGTGTGTGTATGTGTGTGCGTGCGTGCGTGCGTGCGTGCGGGTGTGCATGCGTGTGTGTGTGTGTGTTTGTCTGTGTGTGTCTGTCTGTCTGTCTGTGTGTGCATTGTCCGTTTACAATATTCAGTGTGTTTGTAAATCGATTAAAGATTTGATCATGGAGAATTAGACATGAAAAGAATAACAAGCATTTTGGAAAGCAACGACAAATAGTTCTCCAGTTTATTATAAAGACATGGAACTGCTTTACAGACCACTGATCAGTAGAATTTGTTTGACACCTAAATGAAGTTTTTATTTTTTGTTGTTCTTCTCAATTCAAAAGATCGAAGCACCCAACTGATACATGTATCATGCGTCAACGTTTGTCCGGCGTTTTATTTCATTGTATCATATGAAGTATGAAACAAGTCGCGTAAGGCGAAATTACTACATTTAGTCAAGCTGTGGAACTCACAGAATGAAACTGAACTTAGTCCGCCGCTAGTGCAAAAGGCAGTGAAAGTGACGAGATTGTTTGGCGCGGTAGCGGTTGCGCTGTACTTCATAGCACACTTTACTGTACCTCTCTTCGTTTTAACTTTCTGAGCGTGTTTTCATCCAAACATATCATATCTATATGTTTTTGGAATCAGGAACCGACAAGGAATAAGACAAAAGTGTGTTTAAATTGATTTCAAAAGTGTTTTTAAATTGATTTCGAAAATTTAATTTTGATCATAATTTTTATATTTTTAATTTTCAGAGGTTGTTTTTAATCTAAATATAACATATTTATATGTTTTTGGAATCAGGAAATAATGAAGAATAAGATGAACGTAAATTTGGATCGTTTTATAACAAATTTTTTTTTACAATTTTCAGATTTTTAATGACCAAAGTCATTAATTCATTTTTAAGCCACCAATCTGAAATGCAATACCGAAGTCTGGCCTTCGTCGAAGATTGCATGGCCAAAATTGCAATCAATTTGATTGAAAATTGAGGGTGTGACAGTGCCGCCTCAACTTTTACAAAAAGCCGGATATGACGTCATCAAAGACATTTATCGAAAAAACAGAAAAAAACGTCCCGGGATATCATTCCTAGGAACTCTCATGTAAAATTTCATAAAGATCGGTCCAGTACTAGTTTAGTCTGAATCGCTCTACACACACACACGCACAGACAGATAGACAGTCAGACACACACACACACATACACCACGACCCTCGTCTCGATGCCCCCTCTACGTTAAAACATTTAGTCTAAACTTGAATAAATGTTAACAAAAAAAGAAGAATACACCAAATAATCAATTTCTCACAGACATACGATTGAGTTACAGTCACATTTCAGTTAGATAATAATTATACTACTAATAGTCCTCGGCACGATTTCTGACAATGGTAACTAGATAACCACAGACGTCGTTAAATAGCGCTACTAGGGACAAATGGGATTGGGTTGCATTAATCTTCTTTCTTTTTTTGTAAAGAAAAAGCAATCTTTGTGTTTCCCTGCATCTTCTTTTCAAACCTTTTTCGTTCTGTGCTAGCTGCTTTTATTTTTGCTTGTTGTTTCCCTCTGTTTTTATATTTTTTATTTTTATTTTTATTTTTTTTATTGAAGAAGCGTCTGTAGGGGAACATTTGATTTAGTTTTGTATGTGCTGTCCTTGTAATGTTGAGTACAGATTTCTGTTGTTTTTCAACTTCACTGCATGGTGATATCATGTAAACTCAGTAGCTTTTTGTCTGGTCTCATTTCTATATGGAGTTAAAATATCAGTGTGAAATGCAAAAGTTCAGATGAAATTGATCTGGCTTGCTGCTGATTATATTAGCGAGAAAAAAACGAATTGCAGCCTTTTTGACATTGCATATCAAATGTCAAAGTAACGGGTCATGAAAACAAAGCCACTAACACATCTTAGCAGACGATATCATTTCGCTGGTGATTTCTGACGAAGTGATCTTCAACAGATAGGGTTCCGGTTCCCCGACCCAAACCTACACTTTCTGTTAACCCTTCCACAAAGAAAAAACACTAAAATATGACAAAACACGATTTCACAAGCAAGCTTATAGCCTACTCTGCTCCGAAATCCAAATGCTACACCAGTTAAGCTAAACGAACGGTACCATAACGCAGTAATCTATTGACATTTGTGGTCACTCGACAGATGTCCAATATGCAACGGTGATCCAACGAGACGAAGAAACATGAACATGTCTCTGGCTACCTACCATACACTTGCCAAATTGTTCACATCTTTCTTTCTTTATTTGGTGTTTAACGTCGTTTTCAACCACGAAGGTTATATCGCGACGGGTAAAGAGGGGGGGGGGGGGGGGGGAGGATTGTCCACATGTATTAAAACAAAAGAGGAGAATAAGAAGAAGAAGAACAAGTCGCGTAAGGCGAAAATACAATATTTAGTCAAGTAGCTGCCATTTTTCAGCAAGACCGTATACTCGTAGCATCGTCAGTCCACCGCTCATGGCAAAGGCAGTGAAATTGACAAGAAGAGCGGGGTAGTAGTTGCGCTAAGAAGGATAGCACGCTTTTCTGTACCTCTCTTTGTTTTAACTTTCTGAGCGTGTTTTTAATCCAAACATATCATATCTATATGTTTTTGGAATCAGGAACCGACAAGGAATAAGATGAAAGTGTTTTTAAATTGATTTGGACAATTTAATTTTGATAATATTTTTTATATATTTAATTTTCAGAGCTTGTTTTTAATCCAAATATAACATATTTATATGTTTTTGGAATCAGGAAATGATGGAGAATAAGATAAACGTAAATTTGGATCGTTTTATAAATTTTTGTTTTAGTTTTACAATTTTCAGATTTTTAATGACCAAAGTCATTAATTAATTTTTAAGCCACCAAGCTGAAATGCAATACCGAACCCCGGGCTTCGTCGAAGATTACTTGACCAAAAGTTCAACCAATTTGGTTGAAAAATGAGGGCGTGACAGTGCCGCCTCAACTTTCACGAAAAGCCGGATATGACGTCATCAAAGACATTTATCAAAAAAATGAAAAAAATGTTCGGGGATATCATACCCAGGAACTCTCATGTCAAATTTCATAAAGATCGGTCCAGTAGTTTGGTCTGAATCGCTCTACACGCACGCACGCACGCACGCACACACGCACACACGCACACACGCACATACACCACGACCCTCGTTTCGATTCCCCCTCGATGTTAAAATATTTAGTCAAAACTTGACTAAATATAAAAAGAAGAAAAACAAGAAAAACAAGAAGAAGAACAAAAACACGAAAAAGAAGAACAAGAAAATTAAGAACAAGAAAAAGAACAAAAAGAACAAGAAGACCAAGAAGAACAAGAAGCAGAAGAACAAGAACCAGAAGAACAAGAACCAGAAGAACAAGAACCAGAAGAACAAGAACAAGAAGAACAAGGACATTTATTTCAGCGCATGCGATTCTGGCGACAAGAGCGTCAGTCAACCTTCATGATGTTAGAACAAGAACAAGAACAAGAACAAGAACAAGAACAAGAACAAGAACAATTACTTATTGTCTGTCGTTGCAAAATAGAAATGTGCCATTATGCTTTCCTCGCGGTTACAAAACGATATTGCACGAAGGCATATAAAGATTAAACATTACATAAATTAATGAGATGTTATATAATGTAGACGCCTCTTCTCTGCTTCCTCCCATCCTCATCAATATTCCCAGCGACAATTAACTACCCGACCATAACGGGACACGACAGCCATACATACCATTTTGCCGTGACGAGCAACGCTATGCATTTCAATGTCTAGTTCGTGAGACATACGTTCCATTTTTATCCCTCGAAGCCGTGAACAGGGCGAGAGATGTGAAACGGATACCTTTGACAGAATGTAGGTCAAATGCTTTCCTTTCTTTAGCGTGGGCGTTTTACAGGCGTTGTTGCACTGAAAGCTGCACGCGATTTTCAACAAAGCTTCTTACGCCATCTGTCTGTCTTTGCGTCATAGGATTGTCATCATCTGACTCAATAAAGACTGCGAAGGGTTAATCTTCCCATGCGGTGGACTGAGCTTGTATTTTTGTTCGCAAGGATAAAAACGTTTCGCAACTGCGATTTACAAATCAAACAAAGACACCCAGAAAGAGGAACATTTTGTTCTGTTTATAAATTTTAATAAAATCAAAAAAATCATTATTACTCGACTCCTGGGCTGTGGTGCACGAACCGAAGGTGGGTGCCATCTAAACGGGAGAGAACAAACTGCGCAGTCCGATTCGTTGAAATCACAACAAATCTCAATTTGAACCAAATCGACACCGCGGCTGGGTCCCACCCGGCTGGTAACGTGCTCGTGCACCTCGGCCCTGCATACCACCCCAGGGCTCTACATCATTCTGAGCTTGATGATAAAATGTCATCCTTGTTACGATCCAAGCCCTGCACACCACCCCAGGGCTCTACATCATTCTGAGCTTGATGATAAAATGTCATCCTTGTTACGATCCAAGCCCTGCACACCACCCCAGGGCTCTACATCATTCTGAGTTTGATGATAAAATGTCATCCTTGTTACGATCCAAGCCCTGCACACCACCCCAGGGCTCTACATCATTCTGAGCTTGATGATAAAATGTCATCCTTGTTACGATCCAAGCCCTGCACACCACCCCAGGGCTCTACATCATTCTGAGTTTGATGATAAAATGTCATCCTTGTTACGATCCAAGCCCTGCATACCACCCCAGGGCTCTACATCATTCTGAGTTTGATGATGAAATGTCATCCTTGTTACGATCCAAGCCCTGCATACCACCCCAGGGCTCTACATCATTCTGAGTTTGATGATAAAATGTCATCCTTGTTACGATCCAAGCCCTGCACACCACCCCAGGGCTCTACATCATTCTGAGTTTGATGATAAAATGTCATCCTTGTTACGATCCAAGCCCTGCATACCACCCCAGGGCTCTACATCATTCTGAGTTTGATGATAAAATGTCATCCTTGTTACGATCCAAGCCCTGCATACCACCCCAGGGCTCTACATCATTCTGAGTTTGATGATAAAATGTCATCCTTGTTACGATCCAAGCCCTGCATACCACCCCAGGGCTCTACATCATTCTGAGTTTGATGATAAAATGTCATCCTTGTTACGATCCAAGCCCTGCATACCACCCCAGGGCTCTACATCATTCTGAGTTTGATGATGAAATGTCATCCTTGTTACGATCCAAGCCCTGCATACCACCCCAGGGCTCTACATCATTCTGAGTTTGATGATAAAATGTCATCCTTGTTACGATCCAAGCCCTGCATACCACCCCAGGGCTCTACATCATTCTGAGTTTGATGATAAAATGTCATCCTTGTTACGATCCAAGCCCTGCATACCACCCCAGGGCTCTACATCATTCTGAGTTTGATGATGAAATGTCATCCTTGTTACGATCCAAGCCCTGCATACCACCCCAGGGCTCTACATCATTCTGAGTTTGATGATAAAATGTCATCCTTGTTACGATCCAAGCCCTGCATACCACCCCAGGGCTCTACATCATTCTGAGTTTGATGATAAAATGTCATCCTTGTTACGATCCAAGCCCTGCATACCACCCCAGGGCTCTACATCATTCTGAGTTTGATGATGAAATGTCATCCTTGTTACGATCCAAGCCCTGCATACCACCCCAGGGCTCTACATCATTCTGAGTTTGATGATAAAATGTCATCCTTGTTACGATCCAAGCCCTGCATACCACCCCAGGGCTCTACATCATTCTGAGTTTGATGATAAAATGTCATCCTTGTTACGATCCAAGCCCTGCATACCACCCCAGGGCTCTACATCATTCTGAGTTTGATGATAAAATGTCATCCTTGTTACGATCCAAGCCCTGCATACCACCCCAGGGCTCTACATCATTCTGAGTTTGATGATAAAATGTCATCCTTGTTACGATCCAAGCCCTGCATACCACCCCAGGGCTCTACATCATTCTGAGTTTGATGATGAAATGTCATCCTTGTTACGATCCAAGCCCTGCATACCACCCCAGGGCTCTACATCATTCTGAGTTTGATGATAAAATGTCATCCTTGTTACGATCCAAGCCCTGCATACCACCCCAGGGCTCTACATCATTCTGAGTTTGATGATAAAATGTCATCCTTGTTACGATCCAAGCCCTGCATACCACCCCAGGGCTCTACATCATTCTGAGTTTGATGATAAAATGTCATCCTTGTTACGATCCAAGCCCTGCATACCACCCCAGGGCTCTACATCATTCTGAGTTTGATGATAAAATGTCATCCTTGTTACGATCCAAGCCCTGCATACCACCCCAGGGCTCTACATCATTCTGAGTTTGATGATGAAATGTCATCCTTGTTACGATCCAAGCCCTGCATACCACCCCAGGGCTCTACATCATTCTGAGTTTGATGATAAAATGTCATCCTTGTTACGATCCAAGCCCTGCATACCACCCCAGGGCTCTACATCATTCTGAGTTTGATGATAAAATGTCATCCTTGTTACGATCCAAGCCCTGCATACCACCCCAGGGCTCTACATCATTCTGAGTTTGATGATAAAATGTCATCCTTGTTACGATCCAAGCCCTGCACACCACCCCAGGGCTCTACATCATTCTGAGCTTGATGATAAAATGTCATCCTTGTTACGATCCAAGCCCTGCATACCACCCCAGGGCTCTACATCATTCTGAGTTTGATGATGAAATGTCATCCTTGTTACGATCCAAGCCCTGCATACCACCCCAGGGCTCTACATCATTCTGAGTTTGATGATAAAATGTCATCCTTGTTACGATCCAAGCCCTGCATACCACCCCAGGGCTCTACATCATTCTGAGTTTGATGATAAAATGTCATCCTTGTTACGATCCAAGCCCTGCATACCACCCCAGGGCTCTACATCATTCTGAGTTTGATGATAAAATGTCATCCTTGTTACGATCCAAGCCCTGCATACCACCCCAGGGCTCTACATCATTCTGAGTTTGATGATAAAATGTCATCCTTGTTACGATCCAAGCCCTGCATACCACCCCAGGGCTCTACATCATTCTGAGTTTGATGATAAAATGTCATCCTTGTTACGATCCAAGCCCTGCATACCACCCCAGGGCTCTACATCATTCTGAGTTTGATGATAAAATGTCATCCTTGTTACGATCCAAGCCCTGCATACCACCCCAGGGCTCTACATCATTCTGAGTTTGATGATAAAATGTCATCCTTGTTACGATCCAAGCCTTGCATACCACCCCAGGGCTCTACATCATTCTGAGTTTGATGATGAAATGTCATCCTTGTTACGATCCAAGCCCTGCATACCACCCCAGGGCTCTACATCATTCTGAGTTTGATGATAAAATGTCATCCTTGTTACGATCCAAGCCCTGCATACCACCCCAGGGCTCTACATCATTCTGAGTTTGATGATAAAATGTCATCCTTGTTACGATCCAAGCCCTGCATACCACCCCAGGGCTCTACATCATTCTGAGTTTGATGATAAAATGTCATCCTTGTTACGATCCAAGCCCTGCATACCACCCCAGGGCTCTACATCATTCTGAGTTTGATGATAAAATGTCATCCTTGTTACGATCCAAGCCTTGCATACCACCCCAGGGCTCTACATCATTCTGAGTTTGATGATAAAATGTCATCCTTGTTACGATCCAAGCCCTGCATACCACCCCAGGGCTCTACATCATTCTGAGTTTGATGATGAAATGTCATCCTTGTTACGATCCAAGCCCTGCATACCACCCCAGGGCTCTACATCATTCTGAGTTTGATGATGAAATGTCATCCTTGTTACGATCCAAGCCCTGCATACCACCCCAGGGCTCTACATCATTCTGAGTTTGATGATGAAATGTCATCCTTGTTACGATCCAAGCCCTGCATACCACCCCAGGGCTCTACATCATTCTGAGTTTGATGATAAAATGTCATCCTTGTTACGATCCAAGCCCTGCATACCACCCCAGGGCTCTACATCATTCTGAGTTTGATGATAAAATGTCATCCTTGTTACGATCCAAGCCCTGCACACCACCCCAGGGCTCTACATCATTCTGAGCTTGATGATAAAATGTCATCCTTGTTACGATCCAAGCCCTGCACACCACCCCAGGGCTCTACATCATTCTGAGCTTGATGATAAAATGTCATCCTTGTTACGATCCAAGCCTTGCATACCACCCCAGGGCTCTACATCATTCTGAGTTTGATGATAAAATGTCATCCTTGTTACGATCCAAGCCCTGCATACCACCCCAGGGCTCTACATCATTCTGAGTTTGATGATGAAATGTCATCCTTGTTACGATCCAAGCCCTGCATACCACCCCAGGGCTCTACATCATTCTGAGTTTGATGATGAAATGTCATCCTTGTTACGATCCAAGCCCTGCATACCACCCCAGGGCTCTACATCATTCTGAGTTTGATGATGAAATGTCATCCTTGTTACGATCCAAGCCCTGCATACCACCCCAGGGCTCTACATCATTCTGAGCTTGATGATAAAATGTCATCCTTGTTACGATCCAGCTTGCACAATCAGTAGAGACAAGACTGAACACAGTGATGTTGAGACGCAAGATCAAGCAATGTAACTCCATGCCAGACAAACACGACACTCGTTGCAGCCCTTGCATGTGTTCTGCGCGAAGTTAGAATCCGGTTTCATTCTAGAATGGACCGGGTCCAGGTTGGAATTCTAACCCTGCGCAAGTACAGGGGTGCCATTCTAGAATGAAACCGGATTCACCAGTCGCCGGGGGCCGTAATGTTTGTAGGTAAGACAGAGTTGTCTTCCCTTGAATTATCTCCACCTGCACCTTCCCTTTGATAAAATGGGGCTGATTTGTCTACCCCTGAAAAAATCCTTTGGCGATCTTGCGATGTCATGTCATGTCAAGAAAGTTGACACTCCTGAGTACGCAATAAACAAAGGCAGACCATAGCAAGGGGGACTACCAGGGCGGTAATGTTTGCAGGGCAGTTGTTTTTGTGATGAGAGCCGGTTGCGGCCGCTTGCAATGTCAGCGCTGTCTCCCTCTCGGAAATGTCCGGTTTTTTGACAATTTTTTTGACAGACAGACAGACAGACGGTCAGACCGACTAACCGACAGACAGACCAACAGAAGGACAGAGTGAGTTATAGAGCTGTTGTCACAGGTTTAAAAAAAAGTTGACATTAACAAAAACAGAAATCAACAACAACTTTTGTCTGGTTTTATAATATTATGGGAAAACATTGAAAGCAATTCATAGTAGTAGTACTACCACAACAAATACCCTCAAAGGGGAATTCCATGCCTAAAAGTTTGACAGTTTTTATTTAATCTATCAGAATCCCTACCTTCCAAACTGTGATATGCCCACGTTTCAAACTCCTACAACCCTGCATTACTACTACACAAAAGAACAAAGTTCCAAGAATTATATCCTGGTGCACATTTATTTGTAGAGGAAGTACCAATCATTCAAGAGAGTTCACTTGATTTACAAATGGATTGGAGGTCTGTCATTTCCAAGCAACTGAATTGTAGCTTAAAATCAGTGAATACCCTTTATTTCTGACCAAGCCTCATTGCAATGACAGTCAATTAATTTTTCTCTCCAAAATCACAACATTATACCATGTCATACTTTCAAATAACCTCTAATTGCCCTTGAAAAAATACAGGCTCCTGACGTTCTCAGTGCCCAGTGACGGCAGAGATTGACGAATTGCAATTCAACCGTGTAGCAAGATGACACCACTTGAGCCAGAGGTCAACTAATGATTAGTAATGACATTCCAATTCACAGCATCTTGATTGACAAGCTTGATTTTCCGTAATAACTGTGGAAAGTCAGAATTTTCAAAAAATTTCCCTGAAAAGGCATAAATACTCGAAGCTCAGCGTTCACAAATGAATCAAATGAAAGAATGAAATCGATGATTAGATGCCACAAGACCTTATGTCGAAATACAAACGCCAGTTATGGGATGATATGTCATTTTGGAGAAAACAGAGACGATTTTCTACAGAAACTAGCCTCGCCTTTGCCGATTTTCGTGGGGCCCACCGCAGCCAATTGCTTTCGTTGTGGTCGGCGCTCATAACGAGGGGTTTGCTATGGCTGCGAGTCTTGTGGTCAAAGCAGCACCGTTCTTAAGAGGCGCATGCCTGATAGAACGTTAAAGCTAGTTTAAAAATTTTTTTTTAAAAAAAAGCCTTTCCCTCGCTCAAACTATATAGTCATATTATATATCGATACAAAGCTAAAGACTTTATCTTCACAATTCAGAAGACCAACTTCATGTATATGAATAAGATTGAAAGTTACAAGCGAGATCGGCAAAACACTGTCAGTCCGAAAATTTCCGTTCGTAGCGATCAGTGCTGAGTGTCTCTCAAAATCGTAATCACTTTCAGAACATCACAATCCCAATTCACGATGTCTTTGAGTAAAGTGTAAAAAACCCGAAAAAAACACCCAACCAAACACACAAAAAACAAAAACAAACAGAAAATCCACATTTGTGGCTTTGGCTGTGTGATAGTCTAACTGAAATGACTATTCCAACTTGGACCCAAATTCCAACCTTGCGCACGGCCGATTCTAGAATGGACCAGCAACAAGGGTTTCATTCTAGAATGGCACTCCTGTACTTGCGCAGGGTTAGAATTCCAACCTGGACCCGGTCCATTCTAGAATGAAACCGGATTCTAAGTTCGCGCAGAACACATGCATTGAGCCCCAGCGAAGCCTGATAAAATTGGATCAATTATTTTCCGGCCTAGATGCATTTTTTATTGCCCTATCTGAGCATCAGCACGAAAGTTCCGCGGTTTTCGCGCATGTACTTTAATGTTCTCTTCTTTTTTGGGATCCTTCTATCATTTTCTGTCTCTCTTTGTTTTTCCCTCCGACTTTCTCTGATTGTGTCTCTTTGTATTGCCCCTGTACGATGTCTGTCTGTCGGTCGGTCTCTCTCTCGCTCTATATATGTCACTTTCTTTTGGTCGCTTTCCGCTG
This sequence comes from Littorina saxatilis, assembly GCF_037325665.1. Lineage (NCBI taxonomy): Eukaryota > Metazoa > Mollusca > Gastropoda > Littorinimorpha > Littorinidae > Littorina > Littorina saxatilis. The sequence goes on along the minus strand of NW_027127786.1, from coordinate 4,429 downwards.
TGTCTGTTCCTCTCTCTCTCCGTACGTATCTCTCTCTCTCTCTCTCTCTCTCTCTCTCTCTCTCTCTCTCTCTCTCTCTCTCTCTCTCTCTCTCTCTCTCTCTCTCTCTCTCTCTCTCTAAACGCACACCACACATACGCTTCTCGCCTATGCTACCCCAAACTCTTCATATAACCAACATTACCACCATCACCAACCTGCCCTCCCCCCCATACACACACACTACGATACACACAGACACACACCGACACACACACACACACACACACACACACACACACACACACACACACACGCACACAAACTCAAACCCACACATGAACCCCGCACATACAAACACACTCACACACCTTCACCACTACCACATCACCCTCAACACATCATCCCCCCCCACACACACACACACACACACGCACCATCTTCAAAACTCCCACCGAACCTTCACCTGCTGTGACCAAGAGCCCTCCTGCACCTCCACGCCAATCATACAACGCTTGAGATTGGCGCGTCATTTCCGTGAGCACCGGATAAGGATCTGCTCCGGTGACACAAGAGGCTTCCCATATTTCTTCTCCAGACGTGAGGCAGGTCTCAAGTACGAATATGGTCAGCCTTGGCTGTAAAGATTGTTGGATATGCCCTCTGACAGTGACATGCATGGGATCTTCGTTTACTGGTTCATTGAGGGTTATGGGGTTGGTTCTTCATTCTGTCCTTCCTATGGCGTGGAAGGAAGTATGGTATACTGTGGTTGTTGTCGGTTTTGGGTCAGTTCTGAAATGTGTCAACATACTGTCTGAATTGATGTTGTTGATTGGCTGATATCCAAATTGTGTGATGAGAGTTTGTGTTTCTTTGCATGCCAGATGTTAACGGTGTGGGATCAGTTTGGGAATTTGTCAAAATAATGTCTAAGTCAGTAAATGTTGTCGAGTGGCTACTGTTCAACCACACCATCGCACCCGTAAAAGTTGACTCCGAAAAGAAATTGAAGGAAATTAAAATAAATGTTTAAATTGAAACACTAAAAGCAAAACCAAACAAAATCACTATATCTCTCTCTCTCTCTGTCTCTCTCTGTGTCCCTCTCTCACTCACTCTCTCTCTCGCTGTGTCTCTCTCTCTGTCTCTCTCTCTCTCTCACTCACTCTCTCTCTCTCGCTGTGTCTCTCTCTCTCTCTATCTGTCTCTGTCTCTCTCTCTGTCTCTCTCTGTCTCTGTGTGTGTGTCTCTCTCTCTCTCTGCGTCTCTCTGTCTCTGTCTCTCTCTTACTCACTTTCTCTCTCTCTTTCTCTCTGTGTGTGTGTGTGTCTCTCTCTCTCTCTCTCTCTCTCTCTCTGTCTCTCTGTGTCTCTCTGTGTGTGTCTCTCTATCTCACTCTCTCTCTCTATCTCTCTATCTCACTCTCTCTCTCTCGCTCTCTCTCTCACTCTCTCGCCCTCTCTCTCTCTCGCCCTCTCTCTCTCTCTCTCTCTCTCTCTCTCTCTCTCTCTCTCTCTCTGTCTCTCTCTCTTTATTTACACTTTTTTGTTTTACGAGATTTACAATTATCCGCCGACGCAAAGACCCGTTGAAATTCGTTTTGGAATAACGTTAAGAAAAAAGTAGAGCTTAACAAAAACGTTCTAAATAATAACAAGAAATTCCTCCGAGGTAGGAAAAACACCCCCGTCCTTACCATTCTCACTGCCACCAACTGAGAAGGTTATTTCCCTTTGACCATTAATATGTCCCTCTATAAGTCCTTGTAGAATCTTAATCCACCAATAACTCCCTAACCGTGTGTTTGACTGGTCCCAATTTTTGTAAGGACCGTCTCAGGAATGTATAGAACCTGTTCACCAAGTTTGGTGACGATCGGTCCGTTCATTCTTGAGATCTATATGCGAACACAAACACACACACAAACAAACAAACAAACAAACACATCGACCGAATCCTATACACACCCCTATACCGGGGGTGTAATAATAATAATAATACGAATATTTATAACGCGCACATATCTCACCAACAGGCGACTCAAGGCGCACGCATACACAATCTTTCACATGAACAACTCATGCAGACTCATATAATAATAATTGTCAGTAAGTACTGGTGTCACATGACTGATGTGAACCAGTTGATTGGCTAATGGCGATGCGCTAAAACTGTTAGCGCACTCTTGGAGTGCGCTAACTTTTCCACAGAGCGTATTCTTCCGCCCTTTGCCTGAGCGAGACTGTGCTCTCATCCTCAGAATTAATTAATGACATGTAGCTTATATTCCAATTGACCATAAATTCCCTGCTTCTCAATTAAAGCAGAAGTGGGTTTTTTTCTGACAGATTGCATGTGCCTGTGCCAGTGCCAGTGATCTAAAAATAGAAGCCGCTGTGTTTCATCTAATTTTCGCCGACTTGCATAGATTCTTCTCATATGCCGTGTTAGTGGCATGTAGCTTATCATCCACATTACCAAATGATGAGTTAGTATACAATTCCCAGCGGCTAACAGAAAACACAAGTGTTATTCCGATAACGTACCAGCTAGACCAGTTTGGAAGACTGACTCGATCGACTCTGTAGCCTAGCACAGTAGCAGACGACATTAACCCCGCTCAGCAAATTAACATGTTGGGCAAATGTGAACGAAAAAACGATGGGGATATAATACGTGTTCAGAGCATTCTTACCGTTCATATTTAGTATCAGACTCCCCGATGAGTGAAGATACAACACGAGAAATATGCCACATTTATTTTGAAAATGTGCGAACCGTCGAGTCCCGTTTCGAGTCAATTCAAGGGGAGTCACTCCGCACAGTCAATCCGTCGAAGCTCGACTGGAGGTTTCGAATCGCAAACAATGAAGAGCACAGTCCTTTCTCCGAGTTCAAATGAGGTTTCTCTGAAAGATCATCACTGTTCAGATTAGATCTAACGCTACACTGGAATTTACCAACAGGAATTAAAATGCGTGTGACGAAAGCACGACACACTTGAGACACCCCACACAAAAGTAGATCTTTACTGTACACGACCTGACCACACAGTTATGCCTATTCAAATGCGCGTTGCAAAATGTGCGTTTGGAATCTTCTTTTTTCTATGGCGGTACTGACAATATCGTTATTGAAACAATCCCAGTGCACTAAGGGATTTATAGAGCAAATCTCGAAAATAATTATTGAACTCAGCGCTATGCGCTTCGTTCAATAATGAATTTTCTCGATTTGCTCTATAAATCCCTTAGTGCACTGGGATGTCTCGATAACTTAAAAAATAACACGAATATTTGTTCCACAGAATTTAATAGAGATAAAAGGATTCCATTTCGTTCTCGCATCAAGTTAAACCCCTTTTCTATTCCAAATGACTTTTTTTTGCTTCTATTTCCGTCTAAAAGGCAGCGTCAAATATGTGCTCTGGTGGGAAAAGGGGAGGAGGGGGTTAGAGAGAGAGAGAGAGAGAGAGAGAGAGAGAGAGACAGAGACAGAGAGACGCAGAGAGAGAGAGAGAGAGAGACAGAGAGACAGAGAGAGAGAGTGAGAGAGAGAGAGAGAGAGTGAGAGAGAGAGAGAGAGAGTGAGAGAGAGAGAGAGAGAGAGTGAGTGAGAGAGAGAGAGAGAGTGAGAGAGAGCGAGAGAGAGTGAGAGAGAGAGAGAGAGAGTGAGAGAGAAAGCGAGAGAGTGAGAGAGAGAGAGAGAGAGAGAGAAAGAGAGAGAGAATGAGAAAGAGAGAGAGAGAGAGCGCGAGAGAGAGACAGAGACAAAGACAGAGAGAGAAAAGAAAACACAGATTGAGACAAGAGGGCGAGAGCGAGAGAACCCGAGCTACTTTGGGAAGTTTTCAATTGTTTCGCGACTCCGTTGACGCACACACGAGAGTTTCGCTGAGTATTGTTGAAGTAATTGTTTTCAGCGCAGGGTATCGCGTTCCTTGCCGGTGTGACGTGGTGTCGTGTGCGGGGGTTGTCTCCCAATGGCGTTTACGTCACTAGAGCGTTATTATTGTTCTGGTTTTAATTCGTTCTTGTACGAAAGTTGAGTAGTTTTTTCTTTGTTTCTTTTTGTTTTCTCTTTTTTGGGGGAGGAAGGGGGGGGGGGGGGCGGGGTCACGTATCGTCAAATTGAAGCCATGAAGGTGTAGAACAGTTTATCAATGACCATAGGTGTAAAGACATAATGGTCGTAACTGACGGAGTAATGTCATGGAGGCGGAGTAAAACAATTTGTCAATGGCCCTCCCCCTCTCTGTCTCTGTGTGGCTGTCAGGGACCTCGTGTAAGGTTTCACATTTTCAAGGTGTGTTCTGGTAAGGTAGGGTGAATAAGAAGAATGAGTGTAAAATATGTGCAATCATATCAGCAGCAGCAGCAACACGTTCACAAACGACGGCGAAAACAGTAGAAACAACATTAAACAACATCGATCGTCAGCAATAACA
>NW_027127785.1:0-18442 GCF_037325665.1 Littorina saxatilis | reverse complement strand
CAAGTACTGTACAGTGTTTCATTCCCAGAACAAAAATATCCTCATGTGATGTATAACATGCACTTCTAAAGTTCTACTAAACCTCATATATATACCCCCCCCCCCCCCCCCAGTGTGTTTGTCGCTTTACTAATATATCTTAAAACTAAAGTGAGCAACTTAATTTCCTACAACTTATCTAAAGTCAACTGTCATATATTTTGAAATACGAATACATGTATTCACATACCAGTAATTATTCTTCAATAGCAACAACTAGACATGATTGTTCATGACTGGCAAACATTGTCCAGTGCTTTATCCCAGGATGAAAACATTACCGTGCTTAAAACAGGCTTCAGTTCAATTCAATACTTTACTCTACATTCTTAGAGAACTCCCCCCCCCCCCCCCCCCCCAAGTTAAATGCTCAACCCTCCTTCTTGCCCTGCCCACCACCCCTTTCTTTACTTTTCTTTCTTCATTTGGTGTTTAACGTCGTTTTCAACCACGAAGGTTATATCACGACGGGGAAAGGGGGGAGATGGGATAGAGCCACTTGTTAAATGTTTCTTGTTCACAAAAGCACTAATCAACAAGAAGAGCAAACGCTCGATCGAGTCACTTTCGCAGTTCTGAATATTATATGAGGCAATTTTTCCTTCAAGACATACCTGTGACCTTGAAAAAGGTCAAAGGTCACCAAAGCAGACGTCAAAGTGTAGAGGTCACTGGGAGTCACGTTCACATAAAATTTGAGCCCGGTCACTTTTATAGTTTCCGAGAAAAGCCCAACGTTAAGTTGTGTGTTGCCGAACAGAAAAGGCTAGTTATCTCCCTTGTTTTTCTGATAACGTTCGTAAAAGGCTACAGATGTAAATACTTTGATGTAAAGAATAATCCTACAAAGTTTCAATCACATCCGATGAACTTTGTCAAAGATATAAAATGTCTAATTTTTCCTTTGACGCTGACCTGTGACCTTGAAAAAGGTCAAAGGTCAACGAAACCATCGTTAAAGTGTAGAGGTCATTGGAGGTCACGACTAAACAAAATATGAGCCCGATCGCTTTGATAGTTTCCGAGAAAAGTCCAACGTTAAGGTGGTGTCTACGGACGGCCGGCCGGACAGACTAACACTGACCGATTACATAGTCACTTTTTCTCAAGTGACTCAAAAAATTGCTCCAGGGGCTTGCAACGTAATATACAATATATTACCTTACTGGGAGAATGCAAGTTTCCAGTACAAAGGACTTAACATTTCTTACATACTGCTTGACTAAAATCTTTACAAACATTGACTATATTCTATACAAGAAACACTTAACAAGGGCAAAAAGAGAAACAGAATCCGTTAGTCGCCTCTTACGACATGCTGGGGAGCATCGGGTAAATTCTTCCCCCTAACCCGCGGGGGGAGCCCACCACCCCAAGAAGATTGAAACAACCATCTAAACTGAGAAACAACAGACTACATTTATGAAGATGAAGATTATATATTATGCAATATAAATAGATTCACAGTTCCTTAAAGGCACACTCCTTCCCGTGTGAACAGATCAGGTCACTGTCTCAGATGTGTTCAAGCTTTTAATGGGACAAGACCATCCTCCAACTTAGTCACATGCCAAATATCAGCACCCTGACTGCTTCCTGTGGCAAACAGAATTTAAAAAAAAATTCATTGAATTAAGATTGCGAAAAATCCTGCTCGCCACATCAAGCAGTCAGGGTGCTAATATTTGGCATGTGACTAAGTTGGAGGATGGTCTTGTCCACTGTAAAAGCTTGAACACATCTGACACGGTGACCCGATCAGTTTACATGGGAAGGCGTGTGCATTCAATGTTTTATCCACACAAATACATTTACTAAACCAAAACAAAAATCCAAGTTTTCTCTTTTTACTACTCCTAAATCAAAATCAATATGCCCAAATACAACTGTTAAAGCTGTACTATGTGTCAGAACATTTGTGACATTATCAAAATCCCTTTGCAACTGAATTCTCCATCACTGAGTAAATTAAAAGTTGCCATAGAACTTAAAAGAGAGGGAAGCAAGTGTTCATGAGACTCGGCTCATGTTGTATATTTAACTGAACCATGAAACAGACCCTAATAGTCTTCAAAGTCTTTTTGAGAAACAAGAAGTTTTCACACTATTTGGCCTTATTTTTATGCATGCGAATTTCCATCCTAACTCTGTTATACAACTGTTTGAGTGAGTAATTGCAGAACAAATCTTCAAAGTTTCTTCCAGCTTTCTTGATGTGTTTTACCACATCACACTGTTTGACTGCACCTCCATTTGTTGCTTTGTCTTGAATGAAAGGAGCACAGCATCTCCTTAACCGTTCACGGTCAACCTTGGAGAACACTTCTGGTTTTCCAAAACGACTGGGAAGACAACTGCTAGTAGGTTCAACCGTCAATGTGGATGTCAACGTGGATGACACTGGTAGAGAGGGAATGACACTGACTTCACTTTCTTCCATCTGGACTGATTCTAACACGCTGTTGTCTAGTAGCTCACAGTCATCTTCATCACTATCCTGTTCATTCCATGCAACGTGCCGGTGCAAAATTTGCCTGAATTTGCTAGTACACTGAATGCCTGAGGATGTGTCATAATGCCTATCGGCGGTTGCTATCGAGTGGTCCATATGTTTTGCCACAGTTTCCTGCTCTTCTCTAGGGATGTCCTGTTCTCGCAAAAGTGTAATTACTGTCTTTCGAATCAGAGTGCATGTGACATGTGGGACCTGTACACTTTCAATGATGCCAAAATCATCAAATGCTGCTTGGAGGAACCTGTTAATGTCACTTACAGCTGCTTCTTGTCCACTGCTAAAACAGAAAACCTGGTCAACATTGCTATTTGCTATCCTGACGTTGCTGATAAAATAAACCAGACTGTCATAGTCCTGCCTGCTGAAATGTACAGCGGCTGACCCTGAACTCCTGTAGGTTTTTCCGCTATCAACCAGTACAACTTTTAAATCACCTTTTTCTCTGGCGTTCAAAACATGTGTCACAGTCATCGCACAAAAAATCCCTGTCCTCTTACCGTTCAAAAAAGCTGTGTGCAAGAGAATATGGTTACGTATTTTATCTACGTCAGCGACTTTGCAGGTTGTTGCTCCTTTCTTCTTCTCTTGAGAAATTAATCTTTTGGCCATTTGAGAATCAATGTATTTGACAATCAAGTCCTCTGGAATTTTCACTTCTCTGATTTTGTCTTTTCGTCGCTGGATGTCCTCTGCAACAAATTTGTTGATGCAGCGGACAGTTCCAGCCAATGAACATCGCATCCCTCCGATGTCCAGGTTTGGGTATGTAATTTCAACAAAATCTAAGAAATGGCTCAAAGATGCCAAGAAATTTTTGACTGTGCCCCAGGTCTTGGAGCCTTTGATCTTCTCAAGAACACTTTCCTTTTCTGCAGATGGCTTTCGTGATAGAGTTTTTAACAAAGCAAGTTTGGCAATGGGGAATGGTTCCTGACCCAAAGACTCTGTAAGTATGGTCTTCACCATAGATTCTGTTCTTTTGTTTTGATTTTGTTTGTCCAACTTTTTCTTCTCATCCAGATCAGGTGGTATGTAACAACCACCTTCCAGTGAACTTAACCAAATACCAAACTCTTTACTCAAGCTTTCTGCTGTGTGCAAGCCAGTTTGGCAAACTGAATCCACAACCTTACATATTTTAGCCATTTTCAAAGCTTCTACCCTTGGCAGATTGTGGCATTTGGACATCAAATGCAGGTCTGGTCTTTGACCAGACCACACACATTGAGTAAAGCAACATTCTTTTTTCACAATTTGTCTTTTGGGCTCATTTTTTCGCCTGGAATTTCTTATCATGTCTGCTTGTTCCCATTCAGGTAAGTCAGGATGTGCGCTTCTCATATGTCTCTGAACATTTACACAAAAAGCAGTACAATCCTGCTTAGGACAGTGGTATCGATGTCTCTTCTTTTTTCCATTAGGTCGCTGTTTGCGGTTTCTAGTGCGAAAAATCCTTTTTCTCCGACGATGCAGACTGTTCTCAGTGGGGCATACTGCAACACAAAATATATTGTGAACACAAGTAAATAATTGGAACAGCAAATGCATAAATGGCTCTTACACTTATAATCACAGTCAAACATTTATCAACAGCCACACATTAAATATTTCTCGGTGCATGTAGGTTTTTGAGAAATAATGGAAAATACAAAAGTCACAAAGCAACACTATCTGGGGAGCTACTGATCAAAGGAAAGAAGAAAAACCCACTGTGCAAAGCCTATAAAAGGCACACTCCTTCCCGTGTGACCCGATCAGTTCACTGTTTGAGATGTGTTCAGGCTGTTATGCGACGAGATCACCTCCCAACTTAGTCACATGGCAAACATACACACCCTGACTGATTGCTGTTTTTTAATGAATGAATAAGTCAGCTGACTTTTTACGCAATTAATTCATCAATACAGCAGTCCCTGCAATGTACAGCCCCCCGGCGTGAGCGGACACCTGACATGTAGGGACACATTTGCTCGGCACGAGTGTTTTCCTTCTATATCCCCCCCCCCCCCCCCCCCTTAAACGGACACCTGCAAAACGTGGACGTGGACACTCATTTTCGGTCCCAACAGCAAGTCATACCTCCAATGTACGGACAGACCATGTCAAATTTTCACCACAACAAAATCGATAATCAGTACATGGCTGGAGGGAGTGAGAGAGAGGGAGGGAGGGGGGGGGGGGGGGGGGGGTAGCTGGCTAAACTCTGTGGGGTGTCCGGTGTCACTGCATGTCAGCACTGAGCAGGAAGAGCATTGGAGAGAAATAGAGGTGTACTCTTCCACACAATTTCCAAGCATCAGTTGTCAGGACTTGGGGTAGGCATTAGTGAGGGAGAGTGGTAGCTGTGTTATGTAGGCCTACAGTGTATATCCGACTGAAGAGTGAAAAGTCACTGCCATGCCACATGATCGGCATGCAGTCAATAAAGCCAGACAAGAAGAAAATAAATTAAATGATTATGACATGCAGCTCTATCTGCTGCTATTTATTCAAACTGGTTTTCAAGCTTATTCTTGCAAAGCATCTGCACACGCTCCTCTGTGCTGTGTTTGTGTGGCTGCTTTCATATGTCAGTGCATGGTGAGTGTGTTCACTGCCTCCGGCCTTGAGGATTTGTTTTATCTCTTCTTTTCAACACTTTTCATACAAATCATTTTTACAGAACGTTTAAAGAAGTATTAGGAGTTTATTGTTATTGTTTAGTAGCCACAAGAAGTGATTAGCATAGACTCAATCCTGTTGTTTGTGTGTCTCTGTGAGTGTATGGGGGAGGGGGTGGTGTGGTCACCCCTCCCGTGACCGGACACCTGCAATGTACGGACAGTTTTGCTATGGCCCAAGGGTGTCCGTTCATGAGAGGGACGGTTGTAACTTCTTTCGGTGCATAGAGAGCTCAGTGATGTTCCTAGGCCTCGATCTTCAAACATTTACGCATTGTTTTGTGATCTGACGCATTGGTCCCATCCCCGGCCGGTCATATGTCCAATAGAAGCCCGGACTTGACCCTGCTGTAACCTTATAATGTGCAGGCCAGAAAGTGGCGAGTATTTTACTTGCCGTGGCGAGTAGAAACATGTAACTGGCGAGTACAAATGTTCATTTACTCGCCAAATGCCAGTTAAGTTGTTGGTTTGGCTAGTAAAGTTTGCTCTATTTGTGGTGCTTATTTATAAAAGACCACCCCCCACCAGGAATAAATACTGAAATAAGACTGTAATAAATTTAGCGGCAGCGCCGTTAACCTCGCCCAAGGAAAAGTTTAAGTGTATTGATAAGTTGTTTTGTTCGTTTGAATTTCTTGTTTGGTTTTGTCTGTTCGGGTGTTTGCTGGTTTGTCTTTTGAATTTCTGCAATTTTGAACATTTTTTTTTTCAACTTGTTGTACTTTTCTTTCCTTTTTAGGTACCTTGTATTGCTATGAATGCTATCATGAAAATACAACTGACTTTCTTTTGTTTTCACGTTTCGCTTTGTGTGTTTATTCTGGAAAAAACAGACATTATGTTTTCGCATGTGTCATACATTGTCAAATGCATAGAGAAGACCAGGAGGAACAAAGCTATGAAAGTTAAAGGCAGAGTAAGCCTCCCGTAAACCATCACAGATACGGTCAGGCTTTTACACACATTACAAACACCATTTCATTTAAACACTCACCAATTGAGAACATCCTAGGTGCCCTCCGTAAAGAGCGAGCAATTTTCAAAGAATTTATTTTTGCGTGGTTTATCTTACCCCTGAGCCATCGTGAACCCGTGTGATCCAGTTTTCCCTTTTCACAATGCAGTCGTCATAGTTAGTCATTTGAATGCGACTCGACGTGAGCTTATCTACAATAGCACGTTTTTTTTATGCACGAAACAACGGCTGTGGTTCACAAGAACTCTAGAGATGGCTTTTGACTGTTGAGAGGAACGGCGATTTGCACTGATAAACCGGCCGTCGTCTGCTACGACCCTTGCGTGACCCTGCTTCCGGGCTTTTCTTTTTTTAAACTTTCACAACTTCGAATTGTTCTGATCTTGTCTTGATGAAAAACGAATTCTTTTATGATTAAAGAATGTTTGTGTAACAAGCTGTCAATTTATTATTTAGATTTTAAAAGTTAGGTCTAGCGCAAAAACGAGGCGCCGTTGTTGTTAACGGAACAAGTCTACGAAAATAAATTCTTTGAAAATGTCTCACGCTCGACAGAAAGCAGCCAGGATGTTCCCGTTCGGTGAGCGTTCAAATGGAAGTATGCTTGTACTGTATTTAGACGCTCGGGGAGCTCTGTGATGGTTTACGGGAGGCTTACTGTGCCTTTAAGTGCAGAGAGGAAAAGAAAATATTTACATGGTTCCTCGCTGAGCAAGTCTTGTTGATGACTTCTTGAAGGGGATGAGGATGAGTGGGGTGCCCTTTGGAGTGACCCGGAGGAACTCGAGGAAAGGAAAGGGCTGCGCCTCGTTTCACTGCTGCCCACAGGACGATTGCCGCTGTGGTTATGCCTTCTGACAGAACACAAAAATATTACATTCTATATGGTGATTCTATGACACAGGTAGGGGCCAAAATAAAACGCAACCAATTTGGATTGGGAATTCTTTATTACCACAGAAAGAAAGAAAAAAATCAGTCAATATGAAAACTTAGGTCACACAGAGCCTTGAAATAATTTCATTTTATTTTATTAGAAATACAAACAAAAACATGAAAATATCCAAGTCATTCCCACCGACCTGCAAATATTTTCATTCAATTAACTGATTACTCACTTTGAGATATAATGGTTACATGTTTGAAAAGGGAATGTATGAATCTATGACTTTAATCATTGCTATCGTCAAACGTAACATGAATCAGTTAGACATATAGACAAACACACTAAAAGCTCTGAACTCTATGCTTTTCATTCAAGAAATTATAACTGTTGCTAATATTGCCCAAAATCCATCTTGAATTTTGAACAGGGTTTTCTAGATTTTGATTATGTCTGGAGGCCATAAAACCCCGAATCAGATTGAAGTTCTAAAGCTCTGGCGCTAAAATCAATCTAAAAAGTCATTGTGTCCTACTCTTAGACCCTGCTGTGACCTCAAAATTCCACAAGGGTCAAACAGATTGCCTTGAAGACTGGGGTCATCAAACCCTCAGAGGGGGAAGTTTCAATGCCACAGCGTCAAAAACATTCCAAAAAATGACAATTTTCTATTATTTTTTATCTAATCTTGACACTTTTTTGATTCATGTCTGGAGGTCATCAAACTCTGAAAATGCTCTAGCTTCATCAACATTTCAGACAATGATAATTTTCCAGGTTTTGACTGGAAGTCAACAATCAATAAAAGGATGATTTTTAATAGCTGCAATAGCATCCGATAAAACGCCAATGTTACGTTTGTCCACAGACAGCCGTCAGTGTCCATGTCCAACCCTTGAGTCACCGCTGTGTCACATCTAAGACCTGCCGCTCATTCTGCCGTAAGTGCAGTTGGCTGATTACACCTAAACGCGCACACACATTGGCAGCGCAACTGTCAGTTTCCACTATGAGGAAGACACCTGAATTTCCCAGCTACAGGATTGTGGAATTATGAAAACAACAAAGAGCATATCATTCTGTACATTATTGTTTTTCTAGCACATTAGGTGAATAACATTATTGACACTAACAAGCCCTGATACAGCTCCATGCACTTGGCAAAGCTATCAACAACTGTATTTGGTTTATGAAAAGCAAGGTACCTTCTCTTAAAGCTTCTCTTCTGTTGATGACTTCTTGAAGGGGATGAGGAAGACGAGGTAGATGAGTGGGGTGCCCTTTGGAGTGACCCGGAGGAACTCGAGGAAAAGGAAGGGCTGCGCCTCGTTTCACTGCTGCCCACAGGACGATTGCCGCTGTGGTTATGCCTTCTGACAGAACACAAAAATATTACATTCTATATGGTGATTCTATGACACAGGTAGGGGCCAAAATAAAACGCAACTAACTTGGATTGGGAATTCTTTATTACCACAGAAAGAAAGAAAACAAGTCGCGTAAGGCGAAAATACAATATTTAGTCAAGTAGCTGTCGAACTCACAGAATGAAACTGAACGCAATGCCATTTTTCAGCAAGACCGTATACTCGTAGCATCGTCAGTCCACCGCTCATGGCAAAGGCAGTGAAATTGACAAGAAGAGCGGGGTAGTAGTTGCGCTAAGAAGGATAGCACGCTTTTCTGTACCTCTCTTTGTTTTAACTTTCTGAGCGTGTTTTTAATCCAAACATATCAAATCTATATGTTTTTGGAATCAGGAACCGAGAAGGAATAAGATGAAAGTGTTTTTAAATTGATTTCGACAATTTAATTTTGATAATAATTTTTATATATTTAATTTTCAGAGCTTGTTTTTAATCCGAATATAACATATTTATATGTTTTTGGAATCAGAATATGATGGAGAATAAGATAAACGTAAATTTGGATCGTTTTATAAATTTTTTATTTTTTTTTACAATTTTCAGATTTTTAATGACCAAAGTCATTAATTAATTTTTAAGCCACCAAGCTGAAATGCAATACCAAAGTCCGGGCTTCGTCGAAGATTACTTGACCAAAATTTCAACCAATTTGGTTGAAAAATGAGGGCGTGACAGTGCCGCCTCAACTTTCACGAAAAGCCGGATATGACGTCATCAAAGACATTTATCCAAAAAATGAAAAAAACGTTCGGGGATTTCATACCCAGGAACTCTGATGTCAAATTTCATAAAGATCGGTCCAGTAGTTTAGTCTGAATCGCTCTACACACACAGACAGACAGACACACACACGCACATACACCACGACCCTCGTTTCGATTCCCCCTCGATGTTAAAATATTTAGTCAAAACTTGACTAAATATAAAAATCTCATTCTGCCGTAAGTGCAGTTGGCTGATTACACCTAAACGCGCACACACATTGGCAGCGCAACTGTCAGTTTCCACGATGAGGAAGACACCTGAATTTCCCAGCTACAGGATTGTGGAATTATGAAAACAACAAAGAGCATATCATTCTGTACATTATTGTTTTTCTAGCACAATAGGTGAAAAACATTATTGACACTAACAAGCCCTGATACAGCTCCATGCACTTGGCTAAGCTATCAACAACTGTATTTGGTTTATGAAAAGCAAGGTACCTTCTCTTAAAACGTTGACTTGGGTTTGGAGTTCTGCAGCGTCTCCTTCCCCTTGAATGTTCCCCAAGCTTCTTCTCTTCATCCTGAGGGGCACAACATTAAACATTAACAAAAATGGCATGACAATACAAAAAGGGAAACTGGAAACAGGAGTGTAAGCCTTCTGAGCTAAGCAAGTAAACGTAGACATAGCCTGGCAGACCTGATTTTGACCCCTTCAAAACAACAATGTCTCTTTGTCACTAAAATTTGAATAGACGTGTTTGTAATTATTCCCCCCCCCCAAAAAAAAAAAACCCAACAGAACTCACCTTCCCCATATGTAATATGAACCAGCTAGCTCTAGACATCAATTTTCTGACGCTCTTCCTCCAGATATTTAAGAAAATTACAATTTTATATTTTTGACCCAAACTTTTAACCCTTTAGTGACCTGTAAGACTAGGGTCCACCAGACTTGAGTCATGCCCAGAAGTCATCAAACCCTACAAGTCTAAAAGATGCAAGTTTTAAAAAGATAGATGAAATGATGGTGGTTGTTTTTTTAACCCAAACTTGACCCTATTGTAACCTTTAAACTTGTTCTGGTCTGTAAGAGGAGCATGACTAAGGTTCAGAGGCTGTCAAAAATCGAATAACTGAGTGCTCTTATACCTGATTGCAGATATTCCTGGTGTATGGGACATAATACCAACCCCAAAACCAAACTATGTGGTTTATGGGGCGATCGAAAGCTCTTTTTAATTAGCTAGTATCCCTGTAAACAAATTCAAAAACTGATAATTTCCCATTTTATGACCAGAACTTGACCCAACGGTGACCTTGAAATTTGACGACAGACTTAAACCATGTCGAGAGGTAAACAAGTCCCAGAAGCGTGTGAAATTTGAAAGCTTTACCTTCAAAACCTTTCAAGAAATTGCTCAATATCTTTACCTCATGACACCGCTGTTAAGGTCAACCAGACTTGTATCATGTCTTGAAGTTATCAAAACCTAAAAGTGTGTGAAGTTTTAAAGTTCTATCGCTTTAAAAAGGTTCAAGGTCCTGATGATGTGGGTTTCGTACGTCCCATACTATTTTGATTAATGTTGAATCCTTTAAAAAGTATGGGTCAGAAACGATGTCCATCTATCGGAATGTGTAGTCCATAGCATCATCTGACGAAGGTCAAGACAAAAAGATTTAACTTTCCAAAAATCAGAGCAAACCTTATAACAATAATATTTAATTTTCTGTGACCCGAAGCTTGACCCTGATGTGACCTTGAATTTGGCCAGGGTCTACCAGAATTTGGTCATACTGAGAGGTCATAAAACCTGAGAAGTGTGTACAGTTTCTAAGCTCTAGCTTAGAAAACATCTGAAAAACTCCAAAGACAATTGTTTTGTTCACGATCGGCTGTCCAAACAAATGAGTACTGCTCATTACTAAGACTCGCTACTTAACTCAGGTGAGCCAAATATGGAAGAAACTCTTATTTCACTGAGGACAATAAAGGCATATTCTTGCTCAGCAAGGGAGGCTTATCATGACAGAAAGAACATATTCTGCCCAACCTATCAAACATTCACATTGAATATAAATAAATTGGTGTAGAACTATGCATAGGTACTGTTTGCCAAAAGCAACATCTAAAAATCAGAGGTGGGTTTTCTGGATCCAGGAATAGTCCACAATAAGTTGTGGAAAACCAAGTGAAGCAGTCAGCTTTAGGCTTTCAACTCATACCATACTGACACACTCTCTTTTTGACAATTTTTACTGAAACTGAAAGTTTGAATAGCATACCTCTGGTTTCCATTCATCCTCACTGGAAAGAGGATCACTGAAATTAAAAACAAGTCAGTTACAAACTGTACCAAAATGAATTAGTTGTCAAACATCTGCAAGATTTTAAAGTTGTTTATGTCAGGTGTTTGAATAAGAGAACATGCACCAAAATAAACAACGCATCATCGTTGACAGTAACAGATGGTAACTAACTGTGACTGAAACCAAAGGTTCTTCATTCTCCTGAGTACTCTCAAAGATGTGAAGGGGCATTCTGGGATAAAGGAGGCAAAAAAGAAAAAGAACAGGTCTTTTTGCTTGTATGCTGGAATTGAGATAAGGAAAAAAATGCATTACAATAGAATACTTGTGCTTTAACTCTGTTAAAAAAAGAGATTGGAACATGCTGAAAGTGAATTTTAATCCAGAATGACCAGGAGGTCGTACTGCAAGGACATTTACAAAGTACCCACAGGTTTTGGGGGTATTAGGTGTCACAATCCTTCATTGTCCTGACTAAAACGGAAAACTAAATTGAGGCTTATTATACACACCTTATTCTGCTTGAATCGCTTTGGTCGAGATTGAAGTCAGCATGTCTCTTTACAGCAGTAGGGTGGAAGGACTCTGCAAAATCAAGAAATATTGAAACATGATAACAACATTGTAGCTGTAACCTGTCAATAACATATCATGCAATGATCAATAATGGCTATCATATCTAATGGATGTATTCTTCGCTAAATAGTCTTCGCTAATTTTGTGAAAAGTATTGATTCTTGAATGAGTATTTTTACAGCCATACCTGTCCCAATATTTGGAGCATCCAAACCAGCAACATCCACAACTGCAGGCTGCCGTTGGTCTACCTGAAACATAACAAACACAAAACTCTTAAAACTTTTCATCAGGGTCTGGACATGGTCACATGGCTAATAATATGTAATAGTAGCCTGGACCAAGACAAGAAAAGACAACACTTTTTCTCTGTCACAGAATTCTAGAAACCTCGTTTTAATGAGGTTGGACAAATGCTACTTGCATGTTTATGTGAGGTTAGATGAAAAAAAATCTTAAGCAGAAGTAACAATGGAAATGTAGATCTAAAAGGTGCACATATCTTTACATCCTAAAGAAAATTTAATAATGTCAGATAAAACTGTCTGCTAGTGGGTCGGTTTTCGGGTCACTGTTGTTTTCTAAACAGTTAAAAAAAGCCATAGATATATAATGCAAAAGATTGGCATCATCCCTGAAATGACACACAAATCTCAGACATCATCTCATTCTTTGTCGAAGCGATAGCAGATCCTACATGATTTTACGTTGTGTTGCTGAATTAGTTTGTTTGTTTGTTTGTTTGCTTAACGCCCAGCCGACCACGAAGGGCCATATCAGGGCGGTGCTGCTTTGACATATAACGTGCGCCACACACAAGACAGAAGTCGCAGCACAGGCTTCATGTCTCACCCAGTCACATTACTCTGACACCGGACCAACCAGTCCTAGCACTAACCCCATAATGCCAGACGCCAGGCGGAGCAGCACTAGATTGCCAATTTAAAAGTCTTAGGCATGACCCGGCCGGGGTTCGAACCCACGACCTCCCGATCACGGGGCGGACGCCTTACCACTAGGCCAACCGTGCCGGTTGCTGAATAAGTACTATTTCTTAAAAATGATATCAGCTTTGTTGGCAATAGTGAACATTCTTTCAGACACGACATTATAAGTAAGCCATCTGAAGCAAGCCTGAGAAAAAGTGCAAACACTTAAACATAAAACCTGGCTACATCATTTCTCAAACAACTCTATTGCAATAGACATGTCTTGAATAGAGTTACAAAATCATAGATATGCATGCCGAAAACATGGTTTTATTTTTGTTCTCCTGATTTTCGTTAACAGAGCCTAATATTTGCTGAAATGGAGGTGGTCCCAATGTTTTTTTCAGAATACATGTCCAAGTGGTTTGTGCAACCTACATATTTAAGAAGTTCATCAAAATTTCCTTTCATCTCTGATCACTCCTAAATGTGTATTCTATGTCTTTTGGAAGACCAAAGAATGTGTCTGCACTAATAAAAACAATTACTTGATAATAAAAATGAGTTGGTCCATGCTACCAATAATTAAAGGCAATGCCATAAGAAACTCATGTGTGATATCAAACAATTCCCCTTACAATTCAACAGAAGAAACAGCTTGATTTTTGTCCTGTCTCGTCTCACATACACAAGCACACCCCGATGTCTTCTCAATTATCAGTCTCCGCTATAAGTTCAGTCATTACTTGACCCATGACTGATTGTAAGAATGTAATGAAAGTGACTGACACTGACTGAGTCCTTGCATTGCATTCTGATTATTTTTCTGGCTTGCAGTCTGAGTCTTATTTTACCTGTCAGTATCATCTTGAACCTTCATCTGTGGTTCTGTGGGATAACTGAAGTAAAGAGTGCAACCCTTGACAGCCTTTTAATCCGTTCAGACTTTTGACAGGGATAAGAAAATGTTCATCAGAGAAATGATAAATTTAGTGATTTACGAATGGAAGGATGCTTAAATATGTTGGTTTTCTCTGGGAATTTAGTTGCTTTGATGGGGACATACAGTTGTTAAGCTTGTATTTTGTGTGCCACCAGTCACAGAATCCTTGAAGCAAACTGACTGGTGCAGGTCAGTCGACAAGTGCTGTGCTTGTTGACAACTCATCATGGGTTTGAAAAACTATGGGCGGTGAAATATGTTTCTAAGATTCTTCTGCTGCCATTTTGACATCAAGTGGAGAAACTTCAGAAAGCTTTGTTTTTTAATGAACCTTTCCTTGGAAGTGGCACAAAATGAACCGGGTTCAATAAAACCCATAACTATTCACTCACCTGATGGCAAATACGCGTCAAAGCCTCTGGGAGAAACACTCTTGTCATGTAATCAATTTGCTGGAATTAGAAAACAAAAGCTAATGTTGCTACACAGTAAAGACATTTTACTACATGTATTCTTTAGCAATGCTCCATTTAACTATTTCTCTCCTGACTGTCCAATTATGACAGTTGACTTCCAACAGATTCATTTATGCCTTTCTTTCTTTCTTTATTTGGTGTTTAACGTCGTTTTCAACCATTCAAGGTTATATCGCGACGGTTCATTTATGCCTGCATTTTAAGGGAACAAAAATTAAAGTACATGAACTGATGCAAGTTCACAAGGGATTCACAATTGATTGCGAAAAAAAGTAAATCAAAACCAAGCGGCCAAAAATGGCATCCTTCAATTCAAAGCATCATACATTGTGACTAACATTCCCTTGCCATGGTATCTACGTAAACGGTAAATATATATTTCAATACCAGTTTAACCTGACTTTTAAATCACTTGTTATCCAGAACAAGTAAAAGTTCCATGCAATAATCAAAAACAAATGAGACGGAGCGCTTTTAACAGATCTAAGAAACAAAGAAACATTAAGTGATCAAAATTTGACATACATGTGCAATAGAGTAAGTGAGAATTTTGAGCGCTTACGTCTGCATGTCCCCATACAATAACAAATATATTATCTTCCGGAGCCGTGCCTAAATGTTATTCATATTTACATGCATATATAATATATAACATTATGAAGTTTATATGTTTCAGAGAAAGGTTAAAGATAAACAAAAAGGATGATTCTTTTTGTCCCAAATCTTTGGTCAGTTAGACCTTCTTCAAGGGCGTGTTATTCAACTACATTTATTCACTAGTAGATGAATGAATTAAAAAAAAATAGAAGCAAAAAGTAACGTCCAACCTTCAGCTTGTCGTCAGTGTAAATGTCAGAAAACATAGACATCAAAACTTCCATCAAGATGTCCTCCTGGCCGTCTTCTAACATAGATAGCGAACTGGCATGGTCCAACAACCCTACAAAAAAGGTATAGACATCAGAGCAACAGACACAGACCTGGAGTGACTCCCAAAATTCTTATCTTTCTTTCTTTATTTGGTGTTTAATGTTGTTTTCAACCACGAAGGTTATATCGCGACGGGGAAAGGGGGGAGATGGGATACCACTTGTCAATTGTTTCTTGTTCACAAAAGCACTATTACTAATCAAAAATTTGCTCCAGGGGCTTGCAACATAGTACAATGTATTACCTTACTGGGAGAATGCAAGTTTCCAGTACAAAGGACTTAACATTTCTTACATACTGCTTGACTAAAATCTTTACAAACATTGACTATATTCTATACAAAAAACACTTAACAAGGGTAAAAAAGAGAAACAGAATCCGTTAGTCGCCTCTTACGACATGCTGGGGAGCATCGGGTAAATTCTTCCTCCTAACCCGCGGGGGGGACCAAAAAATTCTTATAAACATCACGTAAGATATCCATAACAAAGAGTTTGAAAATATGAACAATCTTTCAAAAGTGAGCCAAGCTGACAAGGCTTTCTTAGGAACAAGATTAAGACGATGATGTACTAGCCTACTACTACTCGGTGGAACTTACTTCGCGAAGCACCTCCTGCCATGTATCTGTCATGCAGATCACTTTGAAGAGTACCATTCCATACTGCAGCCAGTTGGTCGTATAACGTACGGACTTTACTTTCTAGCACATCATTCGATAGGTTGAGCTTGATATGCCTGAAAAACATGAACAAAAACAGAGGTTACAAACTGAAACAAAGACACCTGAGGCTGGCACTATAGATTGAGATGGAACATGCCACAACCTCTTGCCATGTACAGTTCAAGTTGGTTTTAGGGTCAATTTACACTTGCATTGACAAATACAAAATGAATCCAGCAATCCTTATGAAAATGCAATGCTCTTACTAGTTATGTTTGTCTGCTGGTTCGTCTGTTTCTTTACTGCTTTTTAGTTTTTTTTACGAGGACTGCTTTTTCAAATACATACGTATGCATGTTACAGAGAAGTTCAGCTACATGCAGAATACATTGTGCATTCTTGTTGACATAGTAAATAATTCACCTTGACTGCATAACTAGTAAGTAAATGTCAAAATAGCGATACGTTTCATAAACTTCACAAAATTCCCATTTCATGATCTTTTTATGATTTTAAGAGGGCACTGCATTAACTGTTTTACATCACAATGATGTTATTGTATGCAGGCTTACACTTACCCATTACAAGTTTCGTCTCCAGACACACATTTCTTGCCACTCTGGGGCTTGAACTGAAAAATGAAAAGTAAAATCAGTTGTTCATAATGCATTACCTTCTCTGTCATGTGAGGTAACTATGGATGAAAGGAAATCAGTGTCAATAACCCTATTTTACACATTAAAGTTCCATGCTATTTGACGCCCATTTCATGGACAACAGTATACATGTGTCTCCCTCTATAGCCTCACACATATAAGAGAGCTAGAGTGTCAATGTAACCATTTTGTCCAGCCAGGCATGAATTTGAACACCACTGGTATACACCAAAAGAGTCGTCTGCAATCACGTCCACTGCTTTTCAAGATTCTTTTATCTTCGTGCACAGAGCTTCAAGTTCAACAACATTACAATTTACATGTCAACAATCATCTGTCAGTGTCACTGTCAATGACAATGTCACAAGCATAGCTGCCAACTTTCTGACAATGAAATTCCTGTGGGGGTCCGGGGCCCCCGGTGGGGTCCAGGGCCAACGCCCCTGGTGGGGGTCAGGGGGAAAAAAGAAACACGACGTGATCTTTGGCGTCTGTTTCACAGCAGTAGCAGTCGACTGCTTCACATTGCCGCAATGCTTGGCCGCATCGACAAGGTTTACAGAATGCGTAGTGTTCCCCCTTATCTGACTTGTCGATAAAGTCATAGTTCGCCTTGTACTGTGGTAAAAACCTCACTTTAGCCTTTGGTTTTTTCCCAGACTTTGGCGGCATGTTGGAAGGCAAAACCGGAAAGATCGAGGCACAACTTATTTTCCGCACATGCGCACACCAACGTGGCTGGTATCGGTTAACCAGAGCGTCTTTTCACCGGTTTGTTCCCCGGTTTGTAAGAGGCTGCTTACACAAAGTATTTTAGAAATTTCGATTTTCGGGAAAATCGAACACATTTCGGGATTTCGTGACGGATTTAAAAAATCGGGAGATTCCCGAAAAATTCGGGAGGGTTGGCAGCTATGCACAAGTCATAAATTGTACTTTCTGCTGCTAACAGTTACATCATAAAAGCATAATAATTTATACTCATGGCCTCCAGTGACTAAATTATATATAACTTATAAGTCACATCTCTCTGTCACTGGCTGCCGTGACTATGGGTGCTAACTAAACTTGCTTGAGCAGCTAGACTATGTAAACTTTACCGTTTTCTTGCTGCTCTTCTGACATCGTTGATGTTTGGCTTTGAGTTTGAAGTCCTTTTGAAGGCCGTTGAGGTGAGAAACCGGCTCCCATGTGTCTCTCTGCTGGGTGAACAGTTTTTCCATCTTACTCGGTATAAGTAACGACCCTGAAACGAAAGCGCAAAGTTAAAATGACATGGCTTTGGGGTAAAAATGACATAATTACGGGGGGGGGGGGGGGGGGGGGGGGGGGGGCGGTGTAAAAAATGAACATTTAATTAAGCGAGCGTCTGTTCAGGAAGTAACCTCACGTTTTTTACTTGCACTATAATCTGTGTACACAACGACAAAAAAATGAAGATCTGTCTGATGTTTTTTTAAAAACTGCTTAGCACACGTGGCGACGATTCACATTCTGTTCACTGACACTGATTCAGAGACGATACGTAAATCGTCTGATTTACTGATGGAACCTATATAGGTCTATCGTGCCTGTCATCGCGCTTATCAGTTGTCGTAAGACTAATCTTTCAAACAAGTAAGCAGAATTCCACGTTTCTGTACTTACCTTGTGACGTTTTCGTCCGACAATTTTGTCAACGTCCCACAGGTCCGAGTCCGACATTTTGGAAGAATTGCGATTTTCACACCGGCTCTGTCATTGGC